>NW_024879307.1:120489-420489 GCF_018340385.1 Cyprinus carpio | reverse complement strand
TTAAAATGTAATACATTTGTCTGCAACAACATTTGTGTCCCAAACTTTTACAATTGTTACCCTACTTTCAAGTAAAACAAAAAAATTATTAATTGTGTAATGTAGCATATACAAGGATTGTACAAGTATAATCCTGTATAGATTATTCGTAATACTTGCTGTACTGAATGACATTTTTCAGATTTTTTTATTAGAAGAGAATGTGTACAGACAGAAGGATTTTCTTACTAGCATTACAGTAATGAGAATGAGATTTATTGTTATTGTTATTGTTATTATTATTATTATTATTATTATTATTATTATTATTACTACTATTATTAATAAATTTCCTTAATTAAAAACCTAACCTTCCTTCCTTCCTTCCTTCCTTTCTTATCTTTCTTTCTTTCTTTCTTTCTTTCTTTCTTTCTTTCTTTCTTTCTTTCTTTCTTTCCTTTTTGTGGTGAAATACAACCCTAGCACCTGTTGGTGAGATTCACCCTTTGGTGTACTTCTTGCTATTTCACTAGTGTGCGCATTGAGTTCTTGAGTGCTGCTGGGTCCTTCAGTCTTTACTCTGAATTCTGTAGGGCCTAATTAACTCCAGTCAGAACAGATGCATTCATTAATGTCAATGAGTACAGTAGGGAGCACTCGGCTTAGATTCAGGTCTTGTGCTTTGCTTTACAGTATCATATTGCAGTTTGGTATCAATAGTAATCTTATTTTTGCTAACATTTCTATGTAATTTTAATTCTATTATGAATAAGATGTTTTGTTTAATTTCTCTGTGGGTATGTGTGTGAATAGGCCAGCTGGTGGTGTGTACCTTGTGCTCCTGTGTGATGCAGCCAAGCGCATTTGCTCTGTTCTCAGCGCACTTGCTCCCTCTGGTGGCCAGGCTGTGCCTGGTTCCTTTGGAGACCATCGTTTTCGTTAATCGCTTTGCCATGATTTTCACAGGCCTGGAAGTCATCTACTTTTTTGTGGCCTCAAACCTGCTGGTGCCATTTAATCTTGCCAAGACAAGCGTACCAGGGAGCTAGCACAGGTAAGAACAGTAGAGGCTAAAGAGTACACACAATACAGGACTAGAGAGTATTAAAAAAGCCTTTCTCTGTTATATCTGTTAGGTGGTGGAGGTTTATGGGTTGCTGGCTCTCGGTATGTCTCTGTGGAATCAGTTGATTCTGCCCGTGTTGTTCATGTTTCTTTGTCTCTTCCTCAAATCTACACATACCTCAGCACACGAGACCAGCCCACATCTAGAATCATAGAGAGAGGCTAGCTCTTCCTTCTTTTTCTCACAAGGTGAGCTGAAGTTCAGGTTGCTCTGCTTGTCATTCCTGAGCATTTTACTAAAGAGTGTAATAGAAAAATGGAGTGTCACTGGTCTTTTTTTTCAGTAAAATATTTGATGAACTGTTAGTAAATGTTTGATTGACTTTGGTCTCATGAAGGTGCACAGCAGCTTCATTTCTAAATGTTTTCCAGTATTGCAGAGTGCTGTTGTACTCCGTACTCTCTACTGGGCTGTGTTGTTCACAGTGTCGTTCGTTGCTTTGGGAGTGCTGCACTCTTTGCAAGTCTCTACCTGCAGGGCTACAGAGCTTTCAGAATGACAACACCGTGCACAGGTATCATATACTCACCTCATGTCACTCAAAGAGTTTTTTTCTTATGCAACACAAAAAAATATATTGTATATATAAAAAAGTTAAATTAAGTAAAAGTTGTATCGTTTATTGTCCTGGCAGGTTTGACCTGTAAATTCAAGTTTTGAACCTGTCTTGAACAGTTTTGGCATGAAGTCCATACTTGATTCATTATGGCACATTTTTTATCACATAATCATGACCACAGAAATCTCTCTCTCTCAGGGGGATGACAGAAGGGAATCACTCTTCTGATCCTCGCTGTTCAGACTGGACTGATTGAGCTACAGGTCATACACAGAGCCTTCCTCCTCAGCATCATCCTCTTCATTGTAGTGGGCCTCCATCTTGCAGTCTATGCTGGAAATTGCTGATCCCATAGTGCTGGCGCTGGGAGCCTCCAGAGACAAGTACATAAGCGTGACTGTTAAAGACGTATTCTTTATGCTATTATACAAGTGAACAATGTAATTTAGGTTCTGATATTTTCTGAATCGTTATTGCTAACAGGAGTTTAGTATGGAAGCACTTTCGTGCAGTTAGCCTGTGCTTGTCCTGCTGGTGTTCCTGCCTACATGTCATACATGATCTGTCAGTTCTTCACATGGACTTCTGGCTGCTGATCATCATCTCCTCCAGCATTTCTGACCTCACTACAGGTAGAAAATCCCACAAAAACACACAGCATCAGCTCTGAACTAGACAAAACTGTAAACCAATGTACACAAACTATCTAATGGAACATGATCTTTACCTTAATATCCTAATGATTTTGGCATGAAAGGAAAATCGATAATTTTGACCCATTCAATGTTTTTATTTTGGCTATTGCTAAAATATACCCAGCGACTTAAGACTGGTTTTGTGGTCCCAGGGTCACATATTCCTTATAAAAAAGAACCTTCCTGTTTCTTTGATGATGTTTTTGTTTCTCTTAACCACTTGTTGACCCATCTGGTCTGTGTTGAAACTTGTTCTGTGAGCCCCTACTGTAATTTGCTCAAAAATATTCCTGTATTTCACGGAAATTTAAATATGGCTTTTTCTTGAAAGAAAGGAGAAATGAAAACTCTGCTTAAAGGGAATCTTTGCATCCTGTTTGTGGGGGAAAAAATCTAATAATAATTTGGTAACACTTTACAGTAAGATCCACGGGGTTATTAATCTTCACCATACCTCACTTTTATCTTAGTTACAGTTATCTACAATATAACCATTCACTGTTAGTTCATGTCAGCTCAGTTCCATTAAATAATTATAACAGATACACAACTTTTGATTTAACTAAATTTACAAGTAAATGTTGAAAATAAAATTATTAAATGCTTTAGATGTATTTTATGTTAAAGTTTATGTTACCTAAAGTAGTTAAACTACTGTTACAAATTGAAAGTTAATGTTAAAGTGATACCAATAATTTATAAAATATAATAACATAATAATATTTAAATATTTAATTTAATATTTAATTATAATATAGTCATATTTAATATTAAGATTTTAATTAATTGTAAGATAGTCAGAATTCCAACTTGTTATTAATAAAAATTATTAATAAATAATTTTTTGAGTACTGTTGAGTAAATGTGAAATAAGTGTTGGTACTAATTCTTACATTGTATTTAATCAGTATTTTATCTGCCATCTGCCACCCTGTTCTCTACTCACTGGCTCTAAAAAAACTATTACAGTTCAATTCATCCCACGTCCCACTGGTTTAAAATCTTTCGCTCCCAGGTGCTGGGGCACACTTCTGATCTACGTGCTCTTCATGGTGGAGGAGCTCCGCAAAGCTCCAGTGGAGAACATGGATGATGTCATCTACTGGGTAAATGGCACCTACAGGCTGCTGGAGTTCCTGGTTGCGCTATGCGTGGTCGCATTTTTATGGCGTGTCGGAGACTGTTCGGGGAGTGGACCGTGATGGGCTCTACCATGTACTCATCATTCTTACTATAACGTGTGGCTGAGGGCCCAGCTGGGCTGGCAGAGTTTCCTGCTCCGCGAGATGCTGTCAACAAGATCAAGAACCTGCCTACAGCTTCTCACCAACAACTCCAGCAGCACAATGACATCTGTTCCTATGCTACCAGGTGTGTGTGAGTGGTGATGTGAGGATTTGTGTGTTGTGATGGATGTCCAGTAGGTACATTTTGTAGCACGTGTCTTCTGGTGTATTTCTGTGGTAGATTGATGGTGGGTTCAGTTAGGGTGCATCACTATTGTTCATATCTTCTAAGTATTAAATGTATGCGCATAATTTGTGCCACACCATTTGTATTATATACATGGACATATCTAATATTGCGTGGCTTGCTGAGGAAAGAATTGTACAAGGGATTGGATTTAAGATTTTTTTTTTTTTTCAGACAATATTGTAGACTTACTTTGACTTTGGTCAGTAAGCAACCAACTAACAACCACATTCATAACACACTTAGAACATTAACATATGAACCCCCTGGGCAACCATTTACAACTGCTTATCATTAGGGGAACTGGTACTATATCAGTTATCAGGAGCGATATTCTGATTTTTATAACTTATTAATATATTAGTTAATAAATTGGATAATATATTGGACTGATATTGAAAATTGATTTGTGAATGGATTTATTTACCTTATTTTTTACATGTAAATTACATTTACTGTCATTGTAATGATGATGATGCTAATATTGTTTCTCAGTGATGATTAATACTATCTTTACTACTTCAACTACTGATGAAATAGATTTTGACATAATACTATAATAATAATAATAATAATAAATAAGTAAGAATGTCTTATAGTATTCTAATAAATGCGGCAAATTAATATAGTATTTAGTATAATTAATAACGAATAATAACAAGTAAGCGTAAGATATAGAAACCATGAAGAATTTATTCTTATTATTTTTAACCTGGTTATTATTACTCAACCCTCCGGTATTAACATCAATCATAAGAATAATAAATAATAATAATACTAATTAATATTACTGAATAATATTTTTATTCATTTGTAATGTTATTATCATTATTATTCTATTATATTCTTATTAATTATACTAATAATATAATAATTTGCCATTGTTAAAATGATTATGATAATGATAACAATAATTTATTATTATTAATAATAATAATAAACTATCTGGGGTACACAACATGAGTATACCAATTTGTTCATATTGAACAATTACAGTGTTCTGTTGCCTAAATTCAATTTTAGTTTTTTTTCTATTTATTTTAACAAAACATTTGAAACACTGTACCTCTATGTGCTATTAATACTAGCAATCACACATACAAATACTTATCATTGTATTATTTCGTATACATAACATTAACCTTCTGTGTGTCTGAATCTAGGACATGACGTTCAGCTTCTAGTGATCACCCCGGGACTGCAGCTCACCTCTTCCATGCCGGCTGCTTGAAGAAGTGGTTGTATGTGCAGTTCGACGGCTGCCCCTCTTTTGGCCACAACAAGCTAAAAGCCTCATCACAAAAGGTCTGGCTCTTCAACACAGGACACGGCCCCCGCCACAAACGAGCCCAAATACAGCCAGCAGTGATCTGGACCCTTCAACGAATCCAGATTCAGATTCAAACCCACCAGTTCACAGCAAACGGCCCCACTTCCGCTTCAGCGTCAACCTTAGGCTGGGCTGAAATAGACGACCCGTGCACACTACTGCCTGCTTTTGGGTCCCCCCCCACTTCCCCCCCCCCCCCCCCCTCCCCTCCCAACCCTGGGGGTCCTTTCCAGAGCCAGGTCGCAACCGAATCCACACCCTGCTGCCCAAAAGACAGTTTTTCTTACAAGCAGAGGGTCTGATTGGATACTCTCGCCCTCTCTGGGGACTGTTACGTACAGACATACGGAATGCTCCTAGACACATACAATCCTTGTATCTTGGATTCGTCCCCATGCTCCCCCATGACCCAGTCAACTATAACTCCAGAGGCAGAACTCATATGAGGGTTCCTGAATTATTTCACCGGGCCATGCTGGATCTACTAACCCATCCAGCTCCTTCCTCCTAACCTTTTATTACGAAAAATACAATTTTCATCGAAATCCCAATATGAATGTGATCACCGACCCTTCCCATCCACCAGGTGCGTTCAGATCGTAGGCACTATAGCACAGTAATCTCACTACCCAAGTCCGTCAGTATCAATAGCATTAGCCCGTCTATTTGTGTTCCTATTTTGTTTTCTTGAGGAGAAAATATATTACCCTCGTATGGCCACTGCATTGCATGATGTCTACATCAAAGCATCGGCTCCAAAAGTCTTCGCTGCGGAGTTACATACTGTTGACTGAGCATTGAATTAAAGTATATAGTCAAACCAGCTCTAACCGCATGTACAAAATATTGTAAAGGAGTTTTGTCATGCAAAAGTACACACGAAAGCAGTTACTGAGGGTCAGCGACTCTTTCCTCAGGCGTAATCCCACTCTACGCCTCTAGTCGCCGAAGCTTCCTTGGCAGTATAAGATGATGCCTTCGGCTGTGGATAAACACAATGACCAATAGGAGAGTCAGTGTCATGCTCATCCGACTGATAGGCATTTACGCGCATTGTGACTACATGAGAACTATTCTCGAATACTCCATGAGCACACTTTGCGAATGCCGTTAGGTTCTGTTTCACATACGTCTAATTTATATAATTGTTGTAAATGAATGTGTGTTTGGGTTTTCTTAGAGTAGAATTTCATATTACACTGCAAAAATGTTACTTTATCTAAACCACATAGATTTTTGTTTTTTAATTAAGAATTTTCCTTACGCTAAAAGCAAATCTTAGTGAGTACCTACACTCTAGTGTTGACATCAGTTAGAGATTGGCTAAATACTGTCGTGTAATACAAAGTTGCCCCTAATGAAGTCCAAGTTATACATCATATTTGAAAAATATATACGAACTGTATCCATTTACAATGCGAAATAATTACTTGTTTATAAAGAGAATTTTTTTTGAAACCAATCCAAAAGTAGACAGGGCATTTGTAGTAGCTTTCATCCGCCAATGTATCTACTGAGTAGTTAATGAAGCCCTCTTAGTGGCTCAGACAGTTATCCATTGGCAGTATTGTGGGGACAGAAATAACTTAGTTGTATTCAAATATTGCATTTTTGAGACTTGTGGATAACAAACACTTATGGACAATTAGGAGATTCAATATTATTATATCTCGATCCAGTTTTTAATTTAATGGCTTTAGCGAATCATGCAATATGCCCCACAATGTTTCAGTGATTATATTACGTATTGTTAAATGCATACTGGGGTTCTGATGACTTGTTGAAATTATTATAATTTGCGAAACATGTACTTTGTTTTCATAGAGCCCCTACAGAGTGTTATTTTTAAACCTTAAGATATATTTCTGCGTTTTTAGTCATGGAGAATCTAATGAAAAACTCGTGTCTAGCTATAACACTCTGACTCACCGCCCATTCTGACCTTTTTCTCCCTTCCGTGCTTTTTTAATAGTTATCTTTTCCTCACCGCAATCAATCCCTTTGTTGGACATGTCTTTTCTGTGACGGCTCCCTTTGTTGTATTCCGGCACGCTGAACCCTTGCCGTACACACTCTGCCCTTGCAGAATCATGCCCCTTGCCCGCCTGCATGTCCTCATAATCCACTCCTAACAGTTTCAAACCCTATTGTCTTTGGTCTTCTTTTTCCAAAGTAATATGCCCCATTTCCTCGTATAAAAGACCCTACAGTGGTCTTTCAGAGGTATGATGGCATTCTAAAAAAAAAAAAAATTGATCCTTCCCTAATTTACTATCTTTTTAATTTATTTCTTATATAGAAAACAAGTTAGATATCATATTATCACTAGCTTTATTATACTAATTATTAAATCATTGTTTTTAAGTGTAAAAGTCAGTGTTAGCAAATTGTCAAAATGAATAGTCCATGTATTCCATAGTGTTACATTATAAATGGTTGATGCCTTTAAGTTCCGTATCAATTTGAAATCTTCTTCGTTGAGTTTTATATAGTGGATTCATAAAACTTGTTAACATATGTCTGACTGTCATTTACATTTAAAACTACTTGAAGTAAAACCTGTCCCCCCTTTTTGTCAGGAGTTCCCAGCCTTTTTATGAAGCCTTTCTGAATGCAATCTGAATTAAAGACCTACAGGGCCTTCTTAAAGCCACCTTGTTGAGGAAGCGTAACAGGACCTACACTGTGAGGGCTGACGTACTTTTCAAACTGCTGAAGCATTAAACTCATCAACTTTTTCCTTTTGCTTCTAAACCATGTTCTCCCGATACTTCTGATGAAGAGACACGGACAGGAGATGGCACAACATTATTTGCCTGACTCGGATCCTTAACTTTTCCCAAATCCGCTATCTCGTTATCCAGAGGTCTGTCAGTTAAGATCTACTTTCTCGTATCTCCGTTACCCTTATTCCGGTCTTTGTGCGCTCCTTAATACAGACAGGTTAATTCACTGTACTTTTCACGATTTTCGGAGAAGATCCCAGTGCCCCGATAACGTTGTAGCAGGTAAATCATCAGGTCATTAACACTATATTTAACGTTACTGCTGACTGGATGGGATTCGCGAAATGGCAACAAAAGGGTGGGAAGAAGTGACATAACCGCACTCTTCCACCGCGATTATTGAGCAGCAGTGCGAGTTGCTCACGGGTAGCATATGGTGACGCTGTTCTTCAACTTTTCCTGGATGGTACAGCTTTAACGTTTGCTTAACATACGATGAGCCGGGGGAAGAGACAATGGCTGCAACATTACAAATCAAATAGGACGAACCCTTCAATCCATCTGCGTCCATCCTTCTGAGCAAAGTTAACCTTTGAACTCCCTGACCGTTCTGTTATAAAAAAGAGATAGAGAACAATACATGTGCAACCTGAAGAACACAGCACCACTTGGGCATTTGTTGAGAAAGTACCAGGATAATCCTAATATTTTGGACCTGTTCTTTCCTCACGGAACCATCGAATATAAATGATGATTGTCCTTCACATGAAGTCCCCCTCCACGTGTGAGTTTCTAGACTGTCTCCTCCAGTAGTAGCAATCATTTCCGTTTGTGTGTCTCTCGGACTTGATGTGTTGTAAAGGCCCTTCAAGCAGAACAGCCCAGGTTAATATCAAGGGGTCCACAGCAAAGTTTATTTGTTTAAACTTATAAATATTTGTTTATAAGTTTATTTTATTTCTCTTTCCAATCCTATATATTGATATGAGGGCTTTTCTTTGTAATGTTACACTATAATCAAAAGTAGGTCTACTATCACATTTTAATTCTGATTTTTTAGTAAGGACACTGTTTAGGCCAAATAGTTCCCGGTTACGGGGTAGAATGTGGGTGGTGAAGCTTGTGTTGTTTTGTAAACAGTCTCCAGTTATATGATATGAGAATGAAGGCCATATGGAGTATTGTGTTAGAAAATGAGAATGACATGCATCGCCATACAAAAATTCAGAAATGATCGTCATTTTTTTTTTTCTTCTTGTTTTTATCAACGGTCACCTCGCTGTTCTGTGGAGGGGCAATTACACCCTCAGGGGGCAACAACTAGACTGTAGTTAACTGACTCGAGACATATAGTTAGCATCTGATCCTATTAGGTATTTGCTATTCAAAATTATGGTCTACTCCATTATGGCTGGCTTGAGTAGCATTAAATAGTAATTTTTACGACTTTCATATGGTTTCTACACAAAATGGTACCCGTATACATAGTCACCCAAATTCAGGCATCAAGTTAGCTAGTTTTGCTTTAGCCAGCAATTTAGACATCAGTCCGCTCTATACAATATGTTTTGGGTCAAATACAGCTAAAGTCGCTATTATTTTGTTTCCGTTCACTTTATAATTATGGTTATTATTATTTTTTTAACCGTTCCTACTATTCTAAGTTTTTAAAGCTAATGGGTGGTCTTCTACACCTCGTGCCGTGTACCTCTACATTTTGGTTCACTCTTCGGTGTTTCTAAGACTGGGTGTGTACTTATGTCGTTAAAACGCCTATCTAGGTATCCACCTTTGCGGCGGGCCTCATACTACGATTGGACAATGATTGGTGGCGCTCCCGTCGCCTGTGTCCCGATTTCTTCTAGAGGAGCCCAAAACACTTCATCATGCCGCTTTTCTCTGGTGGGGGTCTTTTTCAGTGTGCCCTGTTGGACAAATCTACCAAATGAAATCGTTCATAAAAGTGTATGTACAATTAATGAAATGTCTCCATTGGTGAACATAAGCTTGTATCCAGTTGCCATAGGACCACACCGACGTCGTCTTCCATGACACATTAAAAAGCTCAAGGGAGGGAACCTCTAAGGATTCAGAACGGACACACACCACGAAGTAGTCGTTCTCTTATGCTTATCAGGCCCCTACAAAATGATGACTGCATTGCAGTCTCGATAGAAGTCAACCTGGGTCTGATGGGCAAAGTAAACTGGCGAACTACATTCGGTTCTACTGGTTCTAATATACGCATTTTTTGTATATCATCTCTCCTAAACAAAAAATAACCGGTGCAACAATTGCATTAGGGCTACGGGACGGTCGGACCGGGTGCCTAGTTAGTATCAAGTTTTTTCCCTCGCGCAGTTCGTGACTGCATCCGACGCATAAAAAAATATATAGGCTATAGCCTACACCTTGTGAAGGACTTGACTGTATTCTACTAACAATACTCGACAATGTTAAGTATAGACTATTGTATATAGATATATAGCTAGACCTATAAATAATTAAAATAGTTGTGAACATGCGCCCTGATCGTTTTGAACTGACAAATACCTACTGAAAACTGAGCGGAATTAGTCTATCCTATGTGACAAGAACTTTGTTCTACATTATGATTTATTTCATGGTTATTTAATTAAGTTGTATGGTTAGTAGGCTACTCATCAACGACAGCGTGATGTGAACATCTGTTTTACAAATCAAATAGAACTTGTCGCTGTCATCAATAGGATTAGCCTAGTTATATTATATAAAGGTTAATTTGACATTTTTATGTGATTATCATAAATACGGGCACATGATTTATTTATTTTATTATTTTTATTATTATTATTATTATTTATTTATTTTTTCCCACGCACATACGCAGTTGAAGCTGTAGATCACCTATATATATTTAGCCTCAGTGATGCACAAAACGCGTTTTAATAGGCTAAAAAATGGGTCTGTTTCTTATTTGTACACTTGAAAATACACCGTTTCCACTGAGACTCCTTGTGTAGTTTCTGCCACTTAAAACTGCTGTGTGGGAACATAAATATAGAGGGACCCAGGGGGAGCAGAATTTCTCTCTGCCTGACCAGCACTGGATTGGACGGGACTCTCTTTTACTTCCTCTGTCCGCTGTGGAGGATTTCATTTAGGTCTAAGTTGCATTCTAAATCTAAAACAGAACTGCTGTTGTTTGAAAAATAAAAAACACAAACTGCTGTAAAATGGTTTGCGCTCCCAGCATTTAGCTACTCTTCTCGTTTTATATCGAATCTGACAAAGCAGCTGTTAAACTGTTTGAGTCTGAAATATCCATTTTTGTTTGATGCATTTACTCTCGTTTGCCAGAACAGATGGTTTTATGGATTATAATATCTGTACAATGACTTTCTTTATCCAGCAATGCCTTTTTTGTTTTAAATAAGCCTACAGTGTAGGCCTCTTAATAATTTGAATGTATGTGAAAATAAAAGCGACGAAGCTTTGTATTGCAATGTTTTCTAATGGTATTTTTTAATAAAATCTTTTAAGGACTAATGTCACATCAAATATCAACACACCCAAATTATTCAAAAAACACACCACATGAGCTAAGGTCTCTAGCCTACCTACATTTAATAAAGAACTCTCGTGTTTTAAATAAGAAACAAGTATTCTATGACCCGCGCCTGCTTGGGGTTGTTTCAGTAAAGAACAAAAGTTGCCTACTTACCAAAGTTTGTAAGAGTTAACAACTATGCTCAAAAACAGAATAGCGTTTGCCCCTAGCAGGTACCCATAGCAACAGTAGGCTGCTTGAGCACTTTGTGTCAGGACCATTATCGATATTTCAATAAAAAAAAAAAAAAAAAGACTGTCATTTATCACTTTATTATAATAACTTTTCTCAAAAAAAAAAAAAAAAAAAAAAAAAAAAAAAAATAACCTGTCGCGTTTTAAAACAATATACTCAGGGTCCATGTGAACCACTTCAACTTTGCTTCAAATCCCGCGCTCCGGCAGGCAGTTGACTCGCGTGACATTTAACGCGCACATGACTTCTTTCTAGTTTTCTCTCTAAACACCCCTCTCTAAGTGGGCAGGGCAGGCTGTGATATCTAATTAGGCGGCGACGGGCTTCGTGGTTGGGTGGACAGCTAATGGTAGTTCTGCTTTACTTATGTTTGGGGGGTGGCCCCGCGTGCGCAGTCACTCCCTTCTCCTCTTCCTCCTCCCTTTGGGGTTTTTTGCCCTTTTTGTTGTGTTTAGTCCCAGAGACAGTCAAATCGGATTCCTTTGGGAAAGGACACAAATCACTCCCGTCTTCAACACGGAGAATAGCGAGGGAGCTGTCTCCACAAGGGTCACACCTCTCCTGGTTTGATTTCATATTGCTCATCTCATGTGATTTGATCAGAGACTACTCTTTGTGTGAAAAGATAAGAAAGGAAAGAAAAGGAGGAGAAAATAAAGAGAAAAAAGTCTCTGGATGATGACATTTGATCTAACCCTCAGTGAAGACTGTTCTTGATCCTATTGTTTCTTAAAGTGACATTAGACTTTTATTTTTTTTTTTTTTTTTTTTTTAGACGGTAGACCAAAGGGACCTCCAGTCTAATCTTGCAGTTTTTGTTTGTTTGTTTGTTTATTGTTGCGTGTGTTCCCAAACCTGGATGTTGACACCTCGCGTTGTCTTTTGGCACGTCGCTCTATTTTCTGTTTCAGAGAGGAAGCGCTAATAGAGGACAAACGCGGTGACAACCTGCTCACCCATACACTTCTCACTGTCTTTTTATAAAGGAGCGATCAAAAGAAGCAAGCACCGACTGAGACGGTGACAGGAGTCTTTTTTTCATGTTCGGGATTCAAGACAGCATTCAAAGGAGCGGGAGTAGTATGAAAGAAGAGCCCATCGGTGCCGGGATGAACGCTGTCCGGACATGGATGCAGGGTGCCGGGGGTGTTGGATTGCAACACAGCCGCTCAGAGGTAAGCCGGCACGGCGGTCTTCAGAGCGCTACGGGAACGACTAGACGGAATATTGTGCGCTTATCATCCTGGGACGACACAAAACGCTCTTGTAGCCTACATCATCCTAATCAGTGCGCGCTATCTGCTTATTAATAAACAGGTGACAAAGAGATTGATATATTGCTGCGATAAGTTCATAGCATCCTCTTCGGCGTGCTTTTGGCACCAACAGACAGAATGCTTGAGTTGTCATTAAAACATTAAAACGTTTTTTTTTTTTCTTTCTAACAATATTATTTCTAATGTTAAAATAGACATTTCCTTATTTATTTATTTTTGCATTGATTCTGTAGCTTTAAATATTAAATACTGAATTTAAAAGACAATCCAGACCTGTAATTTGCCACAAGCAGCTGAACATAGTAGTTAGATTGAGTTATATTTATATTATTTATTTTTGATTAACAACAATTACATATATTATTGTTATAAAATGCTACTTAAGAGAATACAAAAAATTAAACCGTTTACATAGTTTTAATTTCTGTTTTTTTAAAGACTAGCCTATCATTTATAGGCTATATATTTAAACTATTAAACTGTCAAAAGTAAATTGTTTGCACTGTAATTTGAAAACTAAAAAAATATTTTTAACCTTGTTAGGTAGGCTAATTGTAATTAAATAATCACAAAGATAGGCTATTGTTTTTATTTATTTATTTTTTAAATATACATATATAAATCTTTCATCCTGTCTCTGTCTGTCCTGTGTGTCCATAGTGGAGTGGGTCTTGCTCGAGCACACTTTGAGAAGCAGCCTCCTTCAAATCTTCGCAAATCCAACTTCTTCCACTTCGTTTTAGCGCTATACGACAGACAAGGACAACCCGTGGAAATTGAAAGAACCACTTTTGTTGGATTTGTTGAAAAAGAAAAGGCAAGTGAAACGTTCTCTTTTGCATATTGGTTTTGCAAATTTGAATGAAAATGGCTTGTCAATTATGATAATTATTATAGACTAATAGATAAAATGCCATTGATATTATCCTAAAATTTAAAGCTTACTTGCCTATACTTATTTTTTTTTTTTTGCATTAAATTACTGTTCTGTCATGAATCTCTTAAACCTTCATTTAAGTATTTTATTTAGTTTCATATTTTTCCCTTCAGTTTTCTGCATTTACTAACACATCTGTATAGTTTGCAGAAATGCTACAGTGATAACCTAATGTCATAAAGTTAATATTTCCTTTCAAGATGCTATTAAAAAAACTTTTATTTTTTTATTATTGTGAAGCAATGATATTAACCATATTCATATTCTAGGCAAATGCATTTTTTGTAAGCATTTGTAAATTAATCTGAGCGAAGTGTCTGCTGATTTCATTAAAAGATGGCTATTAATGCGTAGGCTACTGTATATTTAGACACTTTGTACACGTCTATACCCCAGGAACATTGTTACTGAATGGTGAAATCACACTGTACAATACACAAAACTTTTTCTTTTTTTCTTTAAAAACATGAGTGTTTTTTTTTTTTTTTTTTTTTAACCCGTTATACTCAGTGAAAATGACTATATTTTGTACCTTTTTTTTCTCGACTGGCTAATGCGCGTTTGCAGTTTTTTTTTTTTTTTTTTCTTTTTTCCCCGGCCTCCTGGTCCGCAGGGGAATAGCGTGGAATAGCCGGTTCTGACTCACGGGGCTCGTCAGAAATAGTCAAATAGGTTTTTCTTGCTAACCATCGAATTTAATTTTTGCAGGAAACTGCCGGAGAAAAGACAAACAATGGGATCCATTACAGATTGCAGCTTCTTTACAGCAACGGTAAGAAGGAAGGCATCATCTAAGACTCATTGAACTTTGCATAAACACATTAGGGATTTACTTCAGCGCGACAATCTGAATAAAATAAAAATACAGCAAGACTGATAGAACGACAAGGAGGGGTGACAAAGAAATAAATAATTCATTATGTAGCTAGATCAAACTGATTAAAATAAATATAATGTTCTGCATTAATGATACTTTTAATAATAATAATAATAATAATAATAATAATAAACTGTTATAACAATTCGTATAATTGTTCAAACAAAAGAGATTAAAATGCGCAGCAAATTCGTAGTGTTTTAACTATAAACATT
Organism: Cyprinus carpio; assembly: GCF_018340385.1. Taxonomy (NCBI): domain Eukaryota; kingdom Metazoa; phylum Chordata; class Actinopteri; order Cypriniformes; family Cyprinidae; genus Cyprinus; species Cyprinus carpio. The sequence continues at coordinate 405,511 of NW_024879307.1, read as the reverse complement.
AATGAAGCATAAAACGATCCCCATTAGTGCACTTTTTCCGGTTACGCGTTTTCCAGAAATATGCACTTCATTTTTGATGGAAGCTAATGGCCTGGCCATAATGAAAGTACACTCTTTTCTGTCTGCTAATGTGGTAAATGACACCCAGGCGTTAGAAAATTTGTTTGCGCCAGGCTCTCACGTTCCTAAACCTTTTTATTTTGGCGTTTTAAACATATATAGCTATCTGTAATTGTTATTTTTGAATATGTCTATTTCACTATTTTATAAGCTGCACATTTTATTTTTTTCTTATATGCTTTTTCTTTCTAAAAGCTATTTTTGTTTTAGTTTATGTGTGGGAGTCTATTTAAGTTTAAGTTTCATCCAAAGCCATTTTTTCCACAATCCTTTAACACCGTCTGGAGTCTATGTTGGGTTGGATTGTCTAGACATTTGAAGATTCTATGTTGTATTAAAGCCATGCCATTGTGAATGATAAATATATACCTGCCAGATTCATTTCTGATCCATGTTTGTGTGTATGTCCTGCATTTTATTGTAAGTCAAAGAGGACTTATCTTCTCTCCTCTACAGGCATCAGAACAGAACAGGACTTTTATGTACGACTGATTGACTCCATGACCAAACAGGTAAGACGTTATTTCAAATTCCCCACAGTTCATGAGTGAATCATCTGGTGAAAGTCTGTGTGTGATTTGCAGCGAGAGTGAACGTGTGCATGTGTGCCGTGCACCCTGGTGAGTTTGGGGTTACACACTCTAGCATGCCTCAGGGGCACGAGGATCGGTTAGTTTTTAAAAATGACATACTCTCTCTGGGACATCATTTAAGATGACTGAGCGTATGCATGTATTTATGTGCATACGTGTGACGGTGAGATTGATAGCTAAAGAGAGACAGAAAGAAAGAGACTTTCAGTTGTATTCATTGTCTGTCACAGGGGATTATCCAGCGGTGCCTTTCAATGTTTAAACAGCATACTTTGAGTGTATGTGCGCCTGACTCTCATGCAGCGACTATGGATCTATCTGTGCATATTCAAATGTGTTGTGGGAACAGATGTGTGTTATGAACAAACATGTATGAAGATGGTTATAGCTTGTTGTATTAACTGTGCAGGTTGTGTGAGCTTGAACCATGGAGAAAAACTTATATGAGAAAACACAGGGCAGCGAGAGTGACCTCACAATCTCATATGTGGTGCTCTTCCTTTTCCCCCTAAAACAGAAACAGCCTCTCCCCCTCTCTCATTCTCTTTTTCCCACTCGCCCCCTCGCTTCCTCTCTCATGATCTCTGTCTATAAATGTTGTTTTGAAGACACTTTAGGGATGTGTATTCAACAACGTAAATAGTTGCAATTCAAGTGTGACAATAAATTTGTTCAAAGTTTATTTTTAAACTCAAATAAATATGCAAAGTTATGTTGATTAATATGTAAAATAATTGTATTTCTTATGAGCTGTTTTCTTAATAGTCATTTTGTATGACAAGTAAAATGTATGTATGTGTGTGTGTGACCCCGGGTAGGATGAAGTGTGTATAGATATGAGGTAATTAACAGGCGGTGTGACAGACAGCCTAGTACATCATGTGATTTAAACATGCCAGCACATTTAACCTAATATTCCACCCTGTTGCTACTGTTTTGCTTCATTATGTGTGTGTGTTCAATTCAATTCAATTCAAGTTTGTTTGTATAGTGCTTTTCACAATACAAATCGTAGCAAAGCAACTTTACAAAAAAATTAAGTTTCTACAATATATTTAGTAGTAGCTTATCAGTGGTGACTGTCAGTTAATGTACATATGGCAGAAATGTAGGGAAAAATCAAATAAAGATGTAATCAAACATACGATGAACACTATTTACAGTAATTATTATAGCAATTGGTATGTGTGCTAATTGATAAGTGGAGAGTGAGAGAAAAACTAAAACTTATCTCAAAGTTATTTATTTTAATTTGGTGCTTGTTTTGTCTAAAAGTATATAACATTTAGTCTTTTGCAGAATGTGTTCTTTAATTTATTATAGTTTGTATATTTTTTTTCAAAACAACGATAAATTAATGTAAGAATTTTGTAAGAATTTTTAATATTAATTTTACAATTATCTATATTTCCTTTCAATAATACATTTTTCTTTCATTATTTTTTAATTTTTATATATTTTTTAAAAAAAAAGCAAATATTACATTTTCACTTTTGTCATGACCAAAATCATTTATTTCTATTCAGAAATTCCTACTACAAAATCCCTGGATGTTACACTTGCCACTTGTGTGATTTGTTTGTGGTTTATAATTTCCTTTGCATGAATGTTTATGTGTGAGAAGCTAGGTGCTGTTACTGATGCTAGTTCTTGCCCTCGCTCTGCTCAGCGGTTTGGCCAGCGTGTAGCGGGGGACAGATTTATGTGTGTGGGTGAAAGGCATGAGCGTTGTGCTGAGGTAGAGAGACTGTTCTCTGACACCCCCTGAGGTAAATACAGTGGCCAGGGGAACTGGCCTTGGCTCAGCCTTTCACTGAGTGTCTCAATAAATAGCCGTTTATCTCCCCAGGGTTGTCTCCCACGTGCACATATATAACTGACTGATTTACTGGCTATTTCTGTGGCAAACGGCCCTGCCGTACCTGTTAATGATGTGGTGCCACTGAGTGAGCGAGAAAGAGAGATAGTGTGTGAAAGAAAGTTTGGCAGCCGAGTCAACATGCTAGCTAGTATCAGATAGTAAAGCATGGTACTTTGAAATAAACTTGGTATTTGCAAAAAATGTGCAAAATTGACACCTTTAGGGGTGCAAAAGCTTGTCAGTGTGGCAGTACTGATGAAGAAAACAACTGTACAGTTTTACCCCTAAAACTGTTCATAGTAGTACCTTAAGGGTACATATTGTTACACTGAGTTACAAAGTTATCTTTTTAAGTGTTATCAGTTACAAGCCCCTAAAGGTACAGTGTATGTACTTGATATTAACATGGTATGTCCAAAAAGCATATATATGAATACCATGTTTTGGGGTACTGCTCAGGTCTTTCAGCAACAAAAGACTGTTTCACTACATTTCCCAGAATCCCTTTCTCAAATGTACATATACAATACCTTTTTGCAAGGTGCAAGATATATTTACTGTTGTTCAACAAATTCTTGAGTGCGAATTCAGTAATTCCAATAGGAATCAACTTAATCAGTTTTTTGAGGGTAAAAAAAAAAAAAAAAGCAGATTTCATAGCATGTTCATGTTGGTCAAATTGTTTCACCGCAGTGACCAACAGAAAGCTGTTTGGTATGAAAGTGACATCAGTAAACTATTGACAATAAACAAAGGATCCACAAAATTTTGCTAATGTTGAACACACTTTTTTTTTTAACTTTATTTAGACAAACTGTTAAGGACAAACTGGCTTTATGTCTGGCTTCTCTTTAGACTTCTCTGCTCTCGTTGTCATTTGACTGTGCCAAGTTTTTCTCATTCATGTCAGCATGAAACACAGCTTAGGTTTATGACTGAGTGTTAGCTGGTCTTTAAACGCCTTTCAGAAAACCCGGTCCAAAAAACCACTCTGCGGTGAGCAGTCAGCCTACATATGCTGAGGAGTGCTCGCAATGTGTTTAAGATTTCCCATCAAAGCCCCATAACTCTTTACAGAGAGGCTACAGAGCGCCTCTCCACTCAGCATGTGCAAGCTTTGGCAGTGTCGTGCCGGGAGGGCTGATGAGCAGGTTTATAGAGCTGTTCAACACACACTTCTCTTTAGCACTTAGCAAGGCGGTAAAGTCCAGTTGCCTGACCAACACAGTTAGCTTCTGTACATACACACAGCTATAAGAGACAATCAAACAACTTGGGCTAGAGCTGCATGGATCAACTTTGCGTCAAAATCAAGAAACGGTTCACGTTAAGCACATGAAAATGGACATATTCAACACTCGTCTTGTGCTCACACGCTCAAAAAACGCATATGCGCTTTTCCGGTTTGCCTGTGGGAATGGTTGGAGCGGGTGAGGGGAGATGGAGCGGGTGTCAGACTGACAGGCCATATCTGTGATCAATGCATGAGCTTGTGACAGATCTGATGAAGACAATGCAGTAAAAGACTCTCTCTCTCTCGCTCTTTATCCTTCCATCCAACTGTTTACCTCAACAGCTGAAGCGCAGAACAAAAGCGAATCACATACACAGGCTTAATGTGTACACACACTGCGCTGACACGCTAGCGTGATGGTAACAAAGAGGGAAATGTGTTTTCATGTATTTACAATGCATTGTTTACATGCCTCAGATGAGGCTGTCAGTTCAAGGCGGCACTGGCGGCTCTCAAACGAGATTTGAGGAGCAGTTTGTGCAATATAAAATATGCATTAAAAGCAGCATCAGGGCCTAATGAAAGCTTCACACACGCCTCGGTACACCGTGCCATGCATGTTTCATGCACTCCGTGGCCTTCCTTAAGGAGAGCTTTGTTCAGAAAAGTGCTGGGCTGGGACTGGTTGGTAACTCTGAGCTGTAGCGTTGCCTGTTGCTGTGTGTGTGTTTTCTAGAGTTAAGCTTCAGCAGATTCCTAAATAAATTTGCACGAGAGAGAGGGAGGTCTCAGCCATTCTTTCTGCTTGTGTGCGTATTTTTCCTGTTAATTACAGAATAGGGTGTGTTTACATGCCAGGAACACTTCCCCAAAGTATAAGACATGCAACAAAGTGACACAAATCTCCTATATTAGATATTTCCTGTAATCAGTAGCTGTTTGGAGACTCTGATGATGTCAGATAGCGCGTGAATTGACGCTCTGTGCCAGGCCACGTAAAGGCTTAATGCTACTCATTTGCAAATATTTACACACACAAGCTTTGAGGGCCTAAAGATCCTAGTGATTAAATCTACTCATCTACATTGGAAATGTGAAATCTGTAGCAAAGAAAAAGCATTCAAAGCTACTATATACCACAATATTAAAGACATTTTTGTTGCAACTTGGTGATGAAAAGTGAGGATATTTGAAAAAATAGTGTTATTATTATTATTATTATTATTATTATGCTTTTAATTAAACCAAAGTCCCGCATAGGCAAAACACAGTACTACCACACCAACAACGAAATAGAAAAGTTTTTCTGATTGAATTTGAACTGATTTGATATTGGTTTCACGCTCTCTGAGTTTTCACTAAATCTGAGCATAACTGAACCAGACCCACCTGAGACAAGACTGATCATAGTCTAAGACAAGGTGTTTTAAATTTCTCATCATTATTATTATTATTATTATAGCAGAATTTTTTACTGTCTGAAAAAAAATTAAATAATGTTTTATTATTATTATAAAAGGCCAATTTTTACTGTTTGAAAAACATGATAGAATGAATATAACATATTGTTTATAAAATTAAATACTTATATTATTGTTTTATATTATTATCTTACTGAATTATCTTGAAAATATTTACTTTGCTTTTAGCATTTTATTAAAATACTTAATTTATATTGTATATAGTACACTATATATTTTTTCTGCATAGAATTAGTGTTGAAAAAAAAAAAGAAATTCAGATTCAACTTTATTTTCAATACATATCACTCCACAGCAGATTTACTTTTTACAGTCCTAAAATAGATTTTGTTATAGGTTAAACCCCGCTGGTTTAAGAGACCAAAGTTCAGTCTTACATAAACAACATGCTGCATTTTGCCTTTGCATGACAGACGTGACGTCAGGGGCTACAGAAAAACCCACCCGATGACGTTTCGTGTTGCGCTAGCTTGAATCCAGAGGAGGATGCACAACCATTGTTGTGTTTGCCTCTGAGGAGAAATTGACAAACTGTTTTCAGACTTTTTCCAGGCACTTATATACTGTTCTCGGCATGGAGTTATTCCGAGTCTGTTTGCAGGGGCTTTGTGTGATAAATAGCCGGTCTTATATATGAAATGAATGTGTGGTGGGTGTAGAGGGACGTCTTTGTGTGGCCTGAACTGCTCTCTCTGCCTCCCGCTTCCTCTCAGAAAGCCTGCGGGGTTGAGGCTCTAGGCTCAGACAGTGATGCATGCTTGTGCGCTTTTAGAGGACCTTGACCCTCATTTCCACAATGTGAAACCTAACAAACAAATGTCCCCGATCACCTATGTCCTCTAGTCACAGCAATGACAGAAAAAAAATATGAATAAACTTTGTTCTTTTTTTTCTGGATCTGATGCTTTACTTTTAAAACTTGTTTTCAAACAAGTGTTTCATGTAATTGAAAAAAGCATTGTGCACTTGTGAGGAAAACAGTTTCTCGTTAGAACCATCAGCTGTTTTTCTGTGTCTTCAGTTGCCATGGGTGGCATGTATATGTGTGTTCAGAGAGAAAGAGAGAGTGATTCATGGCAAACGGGTTTAAGTGTGTGTGTGTGGGACAGAGAGCAGCCTGTTAATAGGCTGCAGTGTGTGTATGTTTTGAGTAGAGTCACTGATTCACGGCTGTGGGGGACATCTTGTGTGGAATTGGAGGATGGAAACAAAGCTGAGGTTTTTGGATGAAGTGTTAGCTGGGCCAGATGGCTCGCTATGCTTCAGTCTGGCAGCCCAACTGCTTGCTGCATACATAAACACACACATGCTAATGCACAAATACATGCGTGATTGCATACACATGCATGAAGTCTCACAGATGCAGGCTTATGGCAGCTCACGCACATACATCTTTCCTAGAGGGCTATTTCACACTAGCTGGAGTACAACACTTCTGTAGAGGGACCTGTAATTAAGCAGTTTATCTGTTTGTCCTGTCCTGTGCAATAATGTTTTGTATTGCGGTATTATTAGCCAATCTGTGAGCCCTGGATGTCTGTGGAGGGTGGTCACTGTGGCAAGGGTGGTGCACTATGACATAATAGGACAGTAATCTGCACAGTCCAACAAACACTACACACACATAGTTCTTTCGTTTCTCTACGTCTGCCATTTAATTAAACCAACGAGCAACACATGATAGCGCTGAATGTTGCAAAGAGCATAGAATGCAGGATTGTACAAAATTCAGAAATTAAGAATTGGCATCTATCTATCTATCTATCTATCTATCTATCTATCTTGAAAAACTTTGCCTTTTTAGATAAAAATGGCAGTTACATGATTGTTCTTACATTCAATTTGAATCGCAATTCAGTCACAAACAATTCCATTGTGAATTGTGGGCAGCTCTGATACAATTGACATCTAGCGTTAGTAGTTTTTGTCAAATCGGAAAACAAAGATATCTGTAAATATATAAATATATAAGTAAAGATACTTTGTCAAATCTGAAGTAAAGATAAAATTAGTTGTCAGTTACCAGTGACAATGATGTATTAGATTGGATCTTAAAGTAATAATTCACACAAACATAGAAACTTTTGTCATCATTTACTCACATTTACGTTGTTCCAAACCTGTATGACTTTTTCCTCTGCGGAACATAAATAAAGATGTTAGACAGAATGATCACTCTGCTCCCATATACAGTAGGTTCAAAAAGTACCATGAAATAGATAATTTAAATAAAGTTTTTGTGAAGAACACACAGAAGTCCTTATTCATTTATTTCCAGATATGCATATTCAGACTTTGCTTGTCGCCATGTTTGATGTCAATGACACCAAACACCATTGGTTCTCACATAACTGAACATGATGCGCCAAGTTTAAGCTCTTATAGAGGTGGTAAGGGATCGTTTTACATTGCAGCAGGTAAGTGGGCATTAAATTGCCCACTTTGAGCCTGGCTCAGTCAGAGACGGCCCACCCCACACAAGGAGGCTCTGTACAAGCATTCCCACGGTGCACAGGGCAGTTTTGATTGATTGATTAGCTAAAGCGAAAAGACATCTGTGAAATTCAGAGCCCAATGTGTGGAGAGAGAAACATGGGACCAAATGAACAGAACATTCTGATAACAGAAATTAAAACCAACTTTATTATACCCATGCTGCATGAGATCCTTTAACGGCAGTCCTCTGCCAGATGGAAGAGAAGTGTCACATTAACCACCTTTAAGTGCTGCAGTGTGTGTATGGCGTGATGTAATGTCATAATGTTTTTGTTTCAGTGAAACGATGCAAACAGACATTCGATTCTTTTCGTGATAGGATTTACACACCCTGAGAGTTACTCATGGAAATTTGTGCATGCTCAAAGCGTTTACACCGCAAGGAGAAAATGTTGTTTGTCAATTTTTCTCTAACCACATTTTTCCACCTTCTCTTGTTCATCAGGCAATTATGTATGAAGGGCAAGACAAAAACCCAGAGATGTGCCGGGTCCTGTTGACGCACGAGATCATGAGCAGGTGAGAAACACACACTGTACGCCACACTCCTTCCTTCACCATATTACACAATCAAGCTCTTGAACCTTCCCTACCCAGCTCTGCCTGCTGACTGTGAAAGCTTTACTTTGGCATCGTTTTGGTCCTGGCAAGACTGCAGACCTCTGGATCCAGAGTTAGTGTGACAGGACTGAGCTTTCTGCTCACACACACACACACAGCTGTGTGTAAGACCTGTTGTAAAATTAGACGTAAAGGGGAGGATAGATTAACATTATTATAAATTTGCTGAAAGGTCAGATCATTATACTTTAATTTATCATACACGTCCGTCAGACCTGGTATAAACAGTTTACTTTTATTTAAGAGTGATGCAGTACATTTATATCAAGGCTCGAGTTTAGACTTATGATGCACTATTACACAAGACACTCCCAGATCATTTTTCACCAGTCCAAATGGGATCCTGATAAACTTACGCCAGCCTGTTTCCTATCAGAGTTAGAAGTGTTCTTTTCCCAGACTCTGCCTCAGCCCTAGAAATCAAAGCTTGGCTTTGTCCAAAAAAGATGCCAGGCAGCATTTCTATTTTTGGGAGGCTGATGTTACAGTGATTGGTGGTTCTTATTTTATTTCTTGATGAAATAAATACAGAGACAAACATTTTTTTACATTTTGAGGAAAGTGTAGCCTTGAAGGTTTACAGAGATAGATGGATGGATGATGTACTTGATGTTTAAAGTAATAGTTTACCCAAACATGAAAACAACATGAACAACTCATGTTGTTTTAAACTTGTATTACTTACTTTACTCTGCTGAACATAAATAAAGATGTTAGACACAATTGATTAATCTGCTCTTTCCCATACAGATCCGAAATGTACCATAAAAGTAGATAAATAATAGCCTTTTTGTTAGGAACACATAAATATTTGAGCCATTATTCATTCATTTGCAGATATGCATATTTAACTTCCTTTTAAATTCACATTATTGAATTGAAAGGGAGCCAATTCTGAATTTTGCTCATCCCTGTTTGTAGTGACAGCATAAGCAATGGAGTTTTCATGAGAAGAAAAATGAACAAAGATGGACCTTAAGTTCAGAGCAACCCTTGTCTCTCTCCCTTCCTGAATCTCTATCCAGGTCATCCTCTTCCTGCTCTGCAAGAAAAAGAGAGAGCGAGAGAAAGCCATGCACCTTTAATTAAAATCAAAAGATAAATTCCTTGCACTTAAAAACTGGGTTGTGGAGATGAGTCCTCATCTATATTGGTTGAAGTGGGAGAGCATTTGAACAGTTTTCTACTAAAAATATACCACTCATGCTTGGTTTAATTAGGACAAGGAAAAACTCATTACTCAATAAGAATCCTCTTGTTATTCCACAGCTAATGAATGCAGCTTGCTTTGAGTTTTGACAATGAAATATGTGCAGGAGAGCCAAGGCTCTCTCCTCTTTCTCTTTCAATCTTTCGCTCCTCCTCACTAACTTTCTTCCACGCACACAGACGCACACATGCACACACAGCCTTCTATTAACGCACATCAAAATAGTCACTGATTTAAAGATTTGTATTGACAAATACTTAGTACCATATGTGTCTACAAAGGCTCACCACGTCAGCCTTGATCTGCCACTGAAGGATAACACAGATCACGTCTGAAGCACATATCCCTACTGGTGCAGAAAGGTACCCTTAAGGTCCCACGTTTCATACCAAAGAGCTTTCCAAAAGCAGGCAAAAAGGAAAAGCATGTATTTCAAATGAGTAAACAACCCATTCTCGTCTCTGTCTTCCTCCTTTTTCTCTTCTTCATCTGTATATGGTGTTTTGATGCAGAGTCTGTGCTGAGAGAAAGGCACAATTACCAGTCTGCAATTAGACTGCTCTCCATTAATCAGGGCTGTTAATTGCTGTACGCCTTGCCATTAGCCATATGGTGCCGCATGGGCCTGCAAGCATGAGACAGAGATGCATTTTCCCAAACAACTCGCTCAGAGGCAAGGCTAGAAACAATCGCTCAAATGCAACTCTGGGCTCTTTAATTATGGAGTTCCACATCCTCATACGCACGGATTGATGAGGTTTGGTTTGGTTGGGTTTGTGTGGTGCAGATGAAACTTCACAAACTTGGCCAGATTATTAAAGGCTGGGAGGTCACAGTTGGAGAAATGCTGCTTTGTTTGGTTTTGGGGGCTATTTTAGAGCTGCTGTCTGTAAAGGAGCTGGGCTAAGGGGCAGTTCAGCTTTAATGTCATCAGTGCGGGCCACATCCTGGTAATTACGTGCGGCAATTTGGATTTAATTTCTTCAAACGCAGCAGAAGGAAACACTTGAGATTAAAGATTACGGTTTCCCTGCAGGTCCACTGGGATGGAGCAGAACGAGCCAGAATGGGTGAAAAAAAATGAAGCCAGAGCATGCATGAAGTCATTAGTATAGAGTTGATGGGGGGCTTGGAGGTTCACGGGTGGTGGGTTGACCGTGTTGTGGTACCCCATGGGCTCTGACTGACTATTGGGTTATCGGAGTGTCAAATCCATCTGTGCCCACCCCTCGCTCCAGAAAGCTTTGCTCCTGTGTGACCCACTTCTGAGAGAACATTGCTAAAGACTTGACTGCTCTCAGAGGAGTGAGAGAAAATGAGAGCAGAGAAAGACAGGAAGGTAAAAATACGACAGCAAGAATATACTGAGACAGAAGCCCGACCACACTGTGTCCAAACTAACGAGGACGCTTAGTGTGAATGAGGGGTCAAGCTCAATCCATGTTATCAAGCTGATCAGGTCTAAAGGAGCCCACTCACACACAGATCTATTCTTCTACTATTACATGACGCCTCCAGCCCTATACTCTCTATCAATTGAGCCCCTCTGCCATCTGTGCTGGGAAACATGAACCCGCTGCCCTACCTGCTGTTTACCGCCAACCTCTATCCACCCAAGACATCATGTATACACCTCCTTTCCATCCCTCCTGTCTTCTTTCACTTGCTCATGCTCTAGTATCCATCTTGCTCCCCTCTGCTGTCCAATGCAGAGTAACCTGGAGATATGAGATTAAATTTAAAGCAAGATTTTGGAGTAAAATTAGTGCATATTTAATCTGGCAAAAAACAACCATTCAGATGTGAGAGGGCTGTTTGACTAACATGTTACATCATCATCAAACTTTGCTTGATTTTATTTAATATTTAGGGGCTGATAATAGGTTGCGCATCAAAACCATTAGAATTTTTTTCTGGTTTTCATTAACTAAATATAACAAAAATTTCAGTTAGAAAAAAGTATAAGTATATATAAAGTTCATAAATATAAAACTTTTAAATAATAATAAAAATAAACATTTTATATATATCTATATCTATGTATATAATAACACACATATACACAAAATATTGTATTTAAAAATAGAAATATATTGGATATATATATATTGTTATTTATTTATATATATATATATATATATATATATATATATATATATATATATATAGTATAGTGTGATTTTTCTTTTTTTGTATTTTATAGTTTTCGTTTATAATTAAAAATTATTTATTTATAGAAGTAAGGGTTACATTATAAATGTTTAAATAAAACAATTTCTTTTGGGAACACATTTGCAGCGCTTAAAAACACACACAAAGGCACCTTTCCCCCTTCTGTTTGACCTAAAATCCTTCCAGAATGTACAGTATGCTAAAATAGTCCCCTTTAAGTGCCCTCTTTACTTTTACCTCTCCTTCTGTATTCTTTCCTTTCCTGCTCTCTGCCCTCGTCTTCTCTCTCCATCACTTGATAACTGCCCTGTTATCAGCCACACTTCTAATCCTTCAGTAACCATCCCTGAGCCGGGCAGTCTGTTAGCGGTAATTACTAATACACAGGCCGAGAGGCAGCATATTGTATGCTGTGTGTACAGCAGGAGTGAATGTCTGCCTTGGAGGAACCAAAGAAAGACTGCTTTATAATTGCTACCTCTTCCTTCTCCACTGTGTGTCTGACATATGTGCAGTAACACCCAGGTTAACTGCTCTCTTCCTCTCTTTCTCTCCCTCCATCTCTATTAGCCGTTGCTGTGACAAGAAAAGTTGTGGCAATCGTAACGAGACGCCCTCCGACCCGGTCATCATCGACAGGTAAGAGCTGGATATCAGATGTTTGTGCGTTTTCAACATATTTGATCATCACATGCCTTGCTAGACAGGAAGTCCAGTGCAAGTGTTGAAAGTGGCGTGATTGAAATGTAGTGAGTTATGAAGGAGAACAGTATATCATACCTTTCAAAAGTATGGGGTCAGTAAGATTTTTGATTTTTAAGAAATTAATACTTTTGATTAGCAAGAGAATGAACTCAGTGTGATCACAGATGCCAGAAAAGACATTAATAATGCTAATTATTTATATAAATATAAATATATTCATATTCATAGTAAATGATGTTCTTTTAAACTTCCTATGTATTACAGGGATATTCCACCCCCAAAATATTTTTTTTTGTCATTAATCACCTACCCCCATGTCGTTCCAAACCTGTAAAAGCTCCGTTCATCTTCGGAACACAATTTAAGATATTTTGGATGAAAACTGGGAGGCCTGTAACTGTCCCATAGACTGCCAAGTAAAGACGAACGGAGCTTTTACAGGTAAGAAAATTTTATTTTGGGGTGGAGTATCCCTTTAAAGAATCATGAAAAAAGTATCATGGTTTTCTGTAAAATATAAAGCAGTACAGTTGTTTTCAACATAATAGAAATATTTAACTGAATCAGCATATTAGAATGATTTTTCATGTGACACTGAAGACCAGAGTAATGACAGCTGAAAATTCAGCTTTGCCATCACAGAAATAAATTTAATTTTAAAATCAATTAAAATAGAAAACAGCTATTTTAAACTGTAATCATATTTCACAATAATACTGTGTATTTTTAATGAAAAAAATAAAAATAAAAAAAAAAATGACTGACCCCAAACTTTGGATTTGTAGTGCACAAACAAATAACAGAGTGTACTTCTTTTCCTATACAACCTGTTTTAATTCATATCAAGTAAAATAAGAGCCTCTGTTTAATGCAGTGTTAGCATCTCTACATAGATAATGCACTAAATAAATTCAAATCACTTTCAAACAAATTAAAATGACAAGTGTTGCTCTATAACGGCTTTGTGAACACTCTGTGGCTGCTCTGTATCACTATATACGCTCTATTGCTCAGTATAAAATGTTACAAATCAAAGGCAGCAGTTCAAAGAATTCACCAATAGTGAGAAAAACAAGCATAAAAAAGCCTTCCTGGGACCAAAGCCATTTGTTTGCAGAAGAGTAATTGTTTAGTTATTGGGCTAGGCTGTTTTGAGGCCCTGTCGGGGTTGTTGAGTATGTAGTGTGCTCTGAAGTGTGCATATATGAATAATCAGCAGTGAAGATGTGCAAGACTTCTGGAGGCAGCAGCATGTGCAGCGAACCGCGTCTCCTACTGTTTTTGTTTAAAAGATCATACAACCATGTCACATTATTATTGAGGGTGAGACTATTACATTTCTTACTCAATCGTGCCGAAGTGCGAGCAAACTAAGCATGGATAGATTAAAATTAAATTAAGTTTAAAAGTCAAATGCTCATCCTCATCTTAATAATAAAAAGTCATTTGCCATCACAATAACACAAACACAGCTTCACCTTCACCTTGACATCAACAGCAAAATTTTAGTGTGTAACAGAGTGTGTAACAGAGTAAGGGAGGCTTCTACCTGGCTGCTGTGTCTGTGCAGCTGGCCCATTTCTGCTCCACTGGGCTAGAACGCTTCACAGCTTTTAAAGACAGCTGCAGCCCCTCAATTCCACGTGGCATCACCTCCACCCTATGCATACACTCACACAAAACACACTGCCCATCACTTACTCTTATTGACTGTTTCCCTACGTAAAGTTTGTCTGAAATGCTTCCTTAGATCCTCCTGTTGCAGCACTGCGGTAGCTGTTTGTGGTCTGAATGGTTGTATGTCGGGTCTGGCTGAAGTCATGCAGCTGCGCTCGAGGTCACCGCAGACTCATTTAGACTCAGGTGCGAGGGCATCGCTAATTGCCTGCGAATAAAAAAAATTAGTAACAGTTTCCTATTAGTCACGTGTCTCTCCAAGCCGGGAAAATAGGTCATTTGAAACAAGATGGGGGAAATATGGAAGAGTTTACTGGAACTCTCAATATTTTCTTGGCAGCATTCACATTCTGGGGTTCCCAACAAACAAGGCGCAAGATGGAACAGAATCAATTACGGCAAGCACAGACGAGTGTGCGCTCCCCAGAAATTCATCAAAAATATGATTTTGAATGTCTTCCTTCCCTTGAAGTTATTTAGCTGAATAAAAAAGAGCTCATTACTGTAGTCTTGTTTCAAAGAGCTGATTAGGTTTTACAGCAGTAATTAGCAAGGCTAGCTCTAATTCCTCTGGAAGAGTAATGAAAGTGATTTCCTAATTAGGTTTCCTCTCATAAGACGGCACAACAGGCCACTTCAGCGAAACCAGGAGAATGTCAGGGAAATAAAGCCAACTAACAATGCCTTATTAGATTGTAAAAAGAACAAATCTTACTTGCAGCAGCGCGAGACGTGCGCTCACGGGACCAAGTTCGAGTTCTTGGACTCATTGGGCTTAGCTTTTGAAAATCTGATTGGGGTAAAAATTGAACACTCACTGTGAAATTAAAACTGGCCCGCTTGCTAGCTTTCTTCTCAAAGGGTGTGTTTAGTTTACATTGGATGGCTGTATATAATCTCATTTCATGTGTAAATGTATGTGTGTCGTGATTGACTCCTCGTCTTCTCCTTTTCTTCTCCTCTTTTACATTCTGAGCTCTGTTAATGCCCCAGTAAGATTATTTCAAATACTTTAATAATGCTCTCATTGACACGGACACAAAAGGCCAGTGACATCTAATAGCAGCCCTTTTCACTGCCTCCTGTTTCATCTCTTTTCACATCCCTTAGAAAGCTCTCTCTCTCTTATTCTCTCTCTCGATTTCTTTCTCTCTTATCATTGTGTGTGTTAGGAGTAATTGAAGCTCAATAAGCTGTACAGTAATGGAGAAAGGTGTCGTTCTATCTCCCCTGGGAACATTGCAGTTGATGCCTTCATCACCATGGATACTCTTAAACACTGATAGTGATTTCAGAGTGCAGAAAGTTCAGAGTTCCCGTGCTAACCGTGGGAGTTCTGTGGCTTTGTGCTTGGTCGTGAGCCCTGACCCCACTGGAAGGCTTTATTTGTGATGTAATCTTCAACATCAGGATATCCACTTCATGAAGAAATAACACAGCAAAGGATGGAAAACACCACGGAAAGGGTTGGTGTGCCCTTTCTCTGAATGTTTAATGGAGGTCTTTTGCTCGCAACTATACTGCTGGCTAGATTTGACCTTCTAGAAGAAGTCCTTCAGCTCTAATGAAAGCAGAACAGGAAGTAATGTTTCACAGGGTGCTTTCACAGAACCATTTTTTGCTCCTGCTCTGATAGGGGCTGCTCACACAGGATGTGCTATTTTATAAAAAAAAAAAATAGAACATATTTTTAAAAGTTTAAATGGTGATACTTTTTTTATAAAGTGATATATACGTCTTACAAACACAGTGCTGATGGTTTTAGATGCTGAAAAACATCCATTTAACGCTTGTTTACATAATTAAAAATGGCCCAGATAGACGCAGTAACGAGTTCTGTGTGAACAGCCCCTTATGGTGCAATTATGGAATGCTGCCAATTTATTTGTCATCTGCAGTTTGTTTAAAAAAAAAAGATTATATACACTACTGTTCAGAAGTTTTGGGGTTGTAACATTTTTTAATGTATGAAAAATGTTTCTTATGCTCACCAAAGCTGCCTTTATTTGATCAAAACTACAGTAAAGCCTAAAAACCACAGGGAATGTATATAAATTATAAAATTATATAAATTTAATTATTATTAGCATTTAAAATATCTGGTTTATATTTGAATATATTTTAAATTGTAATTTATATCTGTGATAGCAAAGCTGAATTTTAGAAGCTTTTCAGAAGCTATTATTATTATTAATTTTTTTTTTTTTATGAATAGAAAATTAAAAAGAACAACATTTATTTGAAAAAGACATCTTTTGTAATGTTTACAAATGCCTATACTGTCACTTTTGATTAATTTAATGCACTCTTGCGGTATTAATTATTATATTTCTTTCATTAAAAAAATAAATCTGCTGAGCTATAAAGGAGCAATATTTGAGCAATAAAACTGCACCTCAAGACTGGATAGTTGGGAAAGAGACAGTGACGTGAGCAGCATTATATTCTCTGCAGTATGTTTGCATTAGTGGATTAGGGGGCTCTATTTCACAGAGCTGTTCTCTGAATCAGCGGCCAGAGAGTGATCCTCACAGGCTGGGGCTCCCATTGTTAACATAATCCTGTCCGGTCTGTAGACCTATTGTGTGGCAATTAAGACTGAGAGACTGTGGAGAGCTCTCAGCGTGAGCATCTCTGTATGTGAGCCATGACAGTAATAGAGTGAAAGAAAAGTATTTGCCGTAAACATGGTTTCTGCCTTCTCTCCGAAAATTAACTGGTGAGTCTTTCACTCTAAAAGAGATACACAGGAAGTGCGAGTGTAGGAAAATTTGTGCGTTGGCCTTTAAAAAGTGTGCGTGACTCTTCAGGCTGGGCTGTCACAGCTGCTGAAAGGTGATGTGCTCTATGCAGTGGACAATGTCTCTTCCTGGAGAGAGAGAGAGCGTGTGAGTGAAAGTGTGTGTGTGTGTGTGTGTGTGTGTGCATGCGTGCGTGCTCGTGTTTGTGTGTAGGTGTATATGTGTGGCCTACTTAAGCCCAAACAGTGCAGGAATAATAAAAGGCCAAGCTCTGCTGTTCCGAGTTAATACAGGGTTAAAGATATGCAGCTCACTGTCAACAATCCCATCATCTGCCTGGATGATTCCCAAAGAAGAGCATGCAGTCCCTCTCCACTCGCCCGTGCCTATGTATGTGGCCCTGTGTGTGCTATCCTTTCCTGACAACTTTACCATTCTGTCTTTACTCCCTCTCTATACAGAGCGCCCACTTTGCTTCTCTGTTGCTCTCTCTCTCTCTCTCTCTCTCTCTCTCTCTCTCTCTCTCTCTCTCTCTCTCACACTCACACACACACACACACACAGACACACACACACACACACACATTTATCCAGGTATCTAAATGGGAATGTCACATTGATATCTACTGTTCTTAAATTAAGCTTATTAATTACATTATATTATTTAAACAAAGTAATTAAAACTCCAATTTGTTGCTGTAAAACTGTGGTAAGTTGGTCTTAGTTACCGCTGTCATCAAAATAAGACAAAAAAAAATTACAATTACGATAAGTTTGGAGTTACTAAAATTTTCAAATGTTTTTCTCTTTACTCACTGAGGCTGCATTATTTGAAAAAATAAAGTTTTATTTAATTAAATTAAAAACAGAAATATTGTAAATATTTTTAAAATTGAAAATTGTTTCATATTTTAAATAAATTAATATTTTTGTGATGGCTGAAATTTCAGCAGCCATTACTGTAGTCACATGATCCTTCAAAAATTATCCTAACATGCTGATTTAGTGCTCAGCTCGCAAAACATTTCTTGTTATTATCAATGTTGATTTCAGTTTAAAAAGTTCAAAAGAACAGCAATTAAAAATATTTGTATAGATTAAAAGTGTTTTTACCATCACTTTTGATCGATTTAATGTGTCCTTGCTGAATAAAAGTATTAATTTAATTTAAGAAAAAATTCCTTCTGGCATCACACATTTTAAAATTGTTGTATATTTTGTGTATTTTTTCCAGCTGATGGATTGGAGCTCTTTAACACATGGGATGGAAATTCTGGATATTTTGCATAAATGACATTTACAATGATGGATAATTTAGTCCAGGAATTCATAGGACAGAAACACATGCAAACACACAGCTATTCTTTCTGCTTTACTCCATGCTCTTCTATCTCTCTGCTTGTCCAGCCTGTTTTTCTTGCACAGGGCATAAGGTTGTGATCTCTGGAAAGGCTGATCACCTCTTCAGGCTAGTGCTGGAAACCCTGGCAGTCAGAGTCTCCTCCTCTGCTCTCACAGATAAGAGCCACGGATCAGACAGATCACTGATCCACTTCACATGCTTTAGACAGAGATCTGACCCACAAGATGACTGATTAGCCACTCAAAGCTACTGACAGCACTTATTGAGAGTTTGTAAGAGTAAATCAAAGAGAAAAATGTTATTTCACTCCAAGAAAAATAACCAAACTGTCTAATTTTCTTACACTACTGGTGACAGAAATTAGACTGGTGTTGTTTTAAGAAGCTTGTGTGCGGGTGAGACCATGTTTGTGTGTGCTCATATGGAGGGTATTGTTGATGTATGCCATTTCCTCACGAGTGTGTGTGTGTTGATTGAGGAATGTCAGACAGGAAGTGCTCCTCCCGGGGAAGGTGATGTCACTGCAGCTTCAGGGCGGCTTCCTGTCTAGTTCTGCAGCAACAGATGCACTCTGCTTTCCCAGTCACTCACTTTTTTAGCTGCAAGCTCACTTATACAACTTATTAACGTTAAAACCTGATGTTTTCTCAGACTATTCTAAGCAGCCTCAGATTTCTCTGTAAAGGACATGCTGGGAAAATATCCTGTCTCTGCCTCTCTCCACTGGATGCGCTCATGCAGGGACATTGGGATAATCCTATTAGTTCTGTCAACACACACACACACACACACACACACACACACACACACACACACACACACACACACACACACACACACACACACACACACACACACACACACACAGACACACACAAAACTCTGTATAGCTATCTTTGTGAGGCCATACATTGACATAATGCAATCTCTAGCTCCTTACCCTAAACCTACCCATCAGAACTAAGTGCCTCACCCAAACCCTCACCCTAAACCTACCCTTTACCCAATCATAACCTGACCCCTTAAACCAAGTCTTTACCCTCAAACAGGCCTTTAAAGGGGTCTCAGAAAGTGAGGACTGGTCAAAATGCCGTGATTTTACAAGATTGTCCTCACTCCGATCGTCTTAAACTCAAACTAGCCCTAACAAAGATAGCTGCACAAGTGCACACACACACACACACACACACACACACACACACACACACACACACACACACACACACACAAACATACTCGAACAAATGATCAGCCAAGGCCTTTAAATGAAAAATAAATAATAAACAAATAAATACTTTAAAGTATGTGAACAACATCTCTAAATATTTATTTGCTCTTGCAATGCCTTACTAAAGACAAATTATTTTCTTTATAATTTTTTTTTTGTTGTTGTTGTCTTTTTGATAACTCTAAATAGTTTAATAATTGAATTACAGTAAGTTTTATTTTTGTTTCCCTTGGAAAATTGTTCTTGATCTTTTCCTAAAAAAAGATGGAAAATGTCAAAATTAAGAACATGATTTTTTTTTGTTGCCATGAAACACATTCTATATTGATTTCTCTCTTCCATATGGTGAGGCAGATGAAGATTTTCATAGATCTATATTTAGCATTGTGTAGTGGGGATTGTGTATTTGTGTGCGCGATTCACAGAGGGAACCCCCATGTCTGAAGTCCATTGTTGTGGTTTGTTGTGTTTGGGATGCACTTCCTGTGGTGAGAGGTCAGCAGCACGCAGCCTCGGCTGGCTGCTGAATAATTCATGCCATTGACTTTGTGTCAGCTTTCACAGGCGTGCCCAGGGATGTTTTATTCATTTATCTCATTTAGGGGCCCTGACTGCACCTGTTCCACCATTAAGCACCCCACTTATTTGCATTAGATGCTAATTTAGTTTACCGGCAGGCCTGGGTTCCCCTATTTTCATTAAATTTTCTTAGAAACAAATATAATACTTTACACAGTACATAGATTTTTATATGCACCATTAATATATGTCATGTGAGTCTTAAAAATAAGAATAAAAGAGAGAAAAGAAGAGATTTTGTAACTGTTATGCACTCGTTGTTCACTAATTATAGTTTATTGTAAAAAAAAAGTGCCCCCATTACTGAAACTCATAACACTGGAAGTGTGTGAACACGAGTATGTGTGTGTGTTTAGAAGGTGTCAGAGGGAACAGACTTGCCCTGGAGCAAGTTAAGCACAGATGTGCCTTTTTATACCCCTTCTTTTAGCTCCCACCCTATTCCCTTACTCCACATGAAGATCACCTTTCTGTTTAAACACACACACACACACACACACACACACACACACACATTGTCATTTCCCCTATCATCCATCTGTCTCTCTCTTTTTCTCTTTGTTCTATTTTTTTGATCACCACAATCATGTCATCTTCAGCATGTACTTTGCTATATATTCTCATTCAGTTCAAGTAAAGACCATGGAAAGTATTGTTAAATCAGTGTGAAATGGCATTCGCAACCCATTTCACTTCCACACTGTGATACAAATGAAGAACGGGATATTTTATCCCGTATTTACATTTTATTATTTATTTATTTATTATTTTTTTTCTGTTTTATTACAGAATTATAGGAATTTGAGATTGTTTGGCTGTTGGTTAACATTATTTAAAGTCATGATGATTTTTTTTCATACATCCAAGTAATGGGTTATCGAAAACAACAAAAATGTAGGACAGGGATCGATCATAATAAGACTATAAAAGTGCATTAAGAACTTAAATAGGTTCCATTTTTAAGACCTAATCACTTTGTTTAAGCGCACCTCCTGTGTTGCTACCTTGAGGGTGAGATTTTAGACCTCTCAGAGCAAGTGTATTCAATGGAGGACTTTGTATGTCTGTCCAGATCAGTCTTAGTTTGTGTGAACGTGTGTGTTTCATTAGTATCATGCAGAATACCAAGTCTTTTCAGTGGGTGACACTGCTCAAATATGTTTTTTTACCACTGAACGTGCTTTTTGCAGCTGGACCCGAGTGTGTTGGTTGTGTGTGTATGTGTGTGTTTCTTACACTGCGCCTGCCTGGAAACTAATCTTGTTTGTACTGTCTGAGACTGACTACATTACGCCTTATGTCTACTCCTCTAATTGCTAGACCCTACACCAGCCCTGCCCAATAAAAATATCTATCTGAACTCTAAGCCATGCCCTGTCAATTCAATCTACATTGGTAACCATTTAAAGGAGCTGTTCACTTGAGAAAGAAAGTTCTGTCATTACTGTACACGCCCTCGTGCAAGTCACTATGACTTTCTTACTTCTGAAGAACTCAATAGAGGATGTTCAGTGTCCTGGCAATCTCAGAACTAATGATTTTGAGCACCCTAAAAGTATCTTGATGGTCCATATGACTCACACACTATATTCAAGTCTGCTGAAGCCATACAATAGCTTGCATGGGAAACAGAGAACATTTTTAATAAATCACATCATAATAACTAGCTTTATTCTTATGCTTAAACCCTCAAATTTGTGGAGCATGTGAGAGAGAGATTATATATAATTAATATGTATATAATATTAATTATAAATTGTATCCTACAATAAAAAAATAGTACTTTTATGCCTTTTTTTTTATAGAGACCAGTGATGTTATAAATGGTGTTTTATTTGAAAAGAGTGGCGAGGAAATTCTGCTAAATATTTATATCACATTGAAGAAAGAAACAGGGCAAACAGGTTTTTAAATGACATGATGGTTTAGTAAATTAAGACAAAATTAAAGTTTTTAGGTGAACTGTCCTTTTTAACATTTGTTGTTTGCAGTTGTTCACTGTTTTGGCAATATAGATCTTAAAAATCATTAACAGTGATTTTAGTTTTTTGGCAATAAAGACAGGAGTTGCAGTATATAGTTCAGTAAGGTGGCCGAGAGGTCTATCACTAACACAAATCATTATCTTTCTCCGTCAATATGCTGTACATCAGGGTTTCGATTACCAGCCTGTACAAACACAAGTGCAGTGATGATGAGTACAGCTATTGGATTGTCCAGTATCTCAAAGCACACCGTCAGTACTCAACATTTTGATTGACATCCTGTATATTTGGGCCTTAGGGCTGAGGACTGTGGGAACTGTAGTGCCACAGTGAATGTGTGTTGGAGGCCAGCAGAGTTGCTGAGTAGCGGATGATTATGCAGCCCTAAGGTGTTGATGGCTTCACTGGGCTGGCCTGGAGCTCCCTCCCTGTTGTGTTCCTGATGTTTCTTTCTTTCTCTCTCTCTTTCACCGTCTTTTTTTTCCTGGGGCCGGGCAAATCTGCCTCAGGGGACTTTTGGTAACTGTGATTGACAGCCAGATGCAGGCAGAGGTCGAAGCTGCTTTAAAACGTCAATGGGCTTTCATCTTGTAGCGGACACCAGCTCTCTTTAATACACACACGCTTGCTCTTTCTCTCTCTTGATGTGTTCAAGCGCACGTACGTGCACAATCAACACGTATTATTGTGCTAATGCTATTGTAATACAATCTGCACTGAATTAGCCACTTACAGCTAGGAGTGCACAAGATCATTTCATGATTAGAGAGATTTTTTTGCACTGCTGAATGTGAAACAGTTTATACAAACATGAAATTTCATGCTGGCCAAAAAAATGTTGGTCAACCAGCATCCCAGCTGGAACATTCTCATAACTTTGGCTACTGTTCTGGAAAGGTTCTCTCAAAGTCTCAAAGATTAAAAAAATGTTAACAAAACCAAAAAAATGGAGCATTTAAAGATTTTCAAAAAAAAAGGTTTGCTTGGACGCATTCGAAAATGTTTCAAAATTCATAATAGGTTTTTATAACGTATTGGAAATGTTAGCAAAACATTCATAGATTTTTTTTTTATTATTATTATTATTAGTATTATTAAGATTATCTGGGATGGTTATTTTCATGAAGCTGATTGACCACTGGAGACACACTGGTTAAGATTAAGAAGCTCATAACATAAACTGGAAAAAGAAAAAGTCTGACACTTTTGCTTAATTTTGCACAATTGGGGGTGTGGAAAGAAAGTGTGCACAAACACACACAGACACACACATCTGTCTATCAGAAGCTGGTGGAGGCGTCTCTCATTTCTCATCTGTTTCCTCCTCCATGTGAAAATCAGATTTCAGTATTTTATTGTTTTGCTGAGGAAAGAGGACCACTCTCAGATCAGAAAGACGCACCTCAGCCTCTCTGTCTCTGCGTCTGTGTCTGTCTATGCCACCCCGGTCTGGGCGTTAGCGCTGTATGAATTACAAATACATCTTACCTGCTGACTTACATGTTTTGGTAAGTGTAGTGCATGCTCTTGGTACATGAATGATGTAGTGCCAGAGAGCTATTATTCATGTGCATGTAGAAATAAAAATGCTAATCTTGTCCATATTAATAGCTTGAACGCTTTCCAGGTTGCCTTTGAAGTCCTGCATGAAGTGATGTCAGGGTCCACTTCTACACACAAGTGCTAACGTTATCATTCATTGTTCACATACACTTAGAAACACACAATGAGAGAAAAAGAGAGAGAGAGAGCTGTGGCCCCTGGCAGGGTAAATGGATGGCTCATGTTACAGTTCTGTGAGTGCTGGATGAAGAGAAAGAGAGAGCGAGTGAAAGGTCTGTGAAGGGTATTCTGAATCACAAAAGGGTCAGAGAATGAAAAATAGATGGACATGTTAGTTCATCTCTGGGTGCATTCAGAGCTGGTTTCTCACCTTCCCTTAGAGCTCACCTGACCTCCTGTCTCTTTTAGAGATACACTGTGGAAGAGTTTGGAGGAGTGTGTCCTTTTTTATAAGTGTGCTTTTCAAAAGCACACAACCAAGGTTTATTTCAAAACCTAGTGAACTGCCTCTGTAGGAATCATTTTCATGGCAGACTGGTGGTTCCAAAAAATGCAATTTATGCAATTATGCTCCTTCCAAGTCACCTCATTTTGCACAAATTGTAAAACAGCATCGCATGTAACTTTTGTGGAGAGGACAGTTCCAGAATGCATTGTGTGATGAGCTCACTGAACAAATAAATACCATACATTTATATAAATTATACACAAAAAATAAAAATGATAAATATACTATTATTGTTTTGAAAGAATGAATGAGTACTTCTGTAAATAAAACATTTAATTGTGAAAAGTTCCATATAAGTTATTCAACAAGGAGGCATACTGATCTTTTACTATGTTAAAAAACAATTCGAAAATTCAGAAGTAAAAAATGGAACTTATAAAATGAAATTCAAAATAATATAACAGTTGAAATGTTTTTGCCTTCTGTAAATAAAACATTAGTGAAAGTTCCATATAAGAAATACATCACAATGATGGCATTTAAAGTCAAATAACAGTTGTAGTAGAAAAATCTGGCTTCCACATAAAAAATATTCATAGAAATATATTAATAAATTCAAAAACTAAATAATAAAAATGCATTTTTAAAATTACATTAAAAAATTTAAGCAACTAATGACTACTTTATTTAAAATGTATATTCTATTTATGCATTCCAAATAAATCACTCAGCAATCACAGAAGTCAGCTGCCTAAGTATTGTAGCAGTAGGCTTTAGAGTACCTCACTAGGTTTGAAACACAGCTGTAGAAACCCTGTTGCTCTCTCTCTTTCTCTTCAGCCAAGTGAAAATCCACTGTCTTTCTCTTGTTCTTTCTTTATGAAGCCTAAATCTGACTCCCTGCCTGATCGTGTTTCTGTCTGCTTTTGTTTAGATGTTTGTGAAGGGGATGTGAGCGCTACACTGACCCAATGAATTATGTGTCCATTTTCTCCAGAGGCAGTGCATCAACTATGTAGGGCCTTCTATGCGGGAGATCTTAAACCTAAGAGAAAGGGTCCAGAGATAGTAAGAAACACAGCGGAAAGGAGAAAAAATATGCCCCATCTTTACTATGTGCAAATTAGGATGCCTCCACCTCATATGAAAACACAACATGGCCAGATTTACACACAAGGTCATTTTGAGGTAAGCTCAGACTAAATGATACAGCACAGCTGTTAGTCACAGATGTTTAAGAATTATAGGGAGTGCTGTTTTGTTTAGGATGGTCATGTCTGTGCATTTTATACTTCCCAGTGTGCACTGCACAGGAAGTGGACTACAGCCTACCACTATGGTCTGCATTGTTGTTTTAGCACTCCCCTCCACCCTGAGCCTGACAGCACCGCACCAGTGCCCAAAATCAACAAACATGTCCGGTACACTTTAATTTTCACATATATCATGCTATTGTCAGGAAAGACTATTCACATTCATTAATTCCTCCAACTCAATTAGAGGAATGGCAGACTTTAATCCAGCCTCAAGAGCCTCATTCTCTCTAACCTTCACCTAGACCCTCTCCATCACCAGTGTTACTATATCTGTCATATTCAGCTTACAGTCAGTGAATTAAAACTGTTTGAGTCTCTTATGCTCACCATGGTTGCATTTATTTGATCAAAAATACAGTAAAGTCAGTAATATGGTGAAATGCTATTATTATTTAAAAATAACAATTTCCTAGGTGAATATATTTTAATATATAATTTATTCTTGTGATAGAAAAGCTGAATTTTCAGCAGCCATTACTCCAGTCTTCAGTGTCACAAGAAATTTTTATACTGTCTATTCTAATTCTCATTCTTGCTGCTTAAATAAGCATTTCTGGAAAGTGGAAATTCTGTCATCATCTACTGTACTCATCCTAATGTCACTCGAACAATGATTTCTTGTTTCTGTGGAGCACAAAATGGGTATTTAGCAGAATGGTTTCTCTTTTCCATACAATGACATATGTGATGTCAAACTCATGAAGGGACAAAAACATACCATACATATGGTTGATGACACTTATTAAGCCTTCTACACAGCCATATAATAGCTTTGTGAGAGAAACAAACGAAAAACCAATGTCATTATGCAGTGTTTAGATGGCAGAATGATCATTTTTGGGTGAATTGTTTCAAAGATGAGGTATAAAGACTCGGCTTTAGAAGCCACAGAGGGCTAATCTGGCACTTATTACTGTTTGTTGTTCGGCTCTAGTGGGGAAAAAAAGCTGAACAGCTGGCCTGTATACCACCCAATTACCTCATTCTTCTGTTCTGACAGGTTGAGTTTTATCTCCTGAGCAGATTACACGTTGAATGTTTACTGTAAGTGACTGAGAGCAAGACGATGCTGCTGAAACAGATAAAAACAGCTAAATTAATATAGAGTTTAGAGGAAGGCAGTGATACAAAACCACAGTACCAGCACTTACATAACTTCCTGTCTCTCGTGTCCTGATTTCTGCTGTATGTTTTTTGTATTTGTTTTTTGAACTGAGGTTCATTCCCTGCACCTCCCGCTTCTCTCTGTGTCTTTTCCTTTCTCTTTTTCTCTGTCCATGGGGCGAAATTGAATTATGCAATTTTCTAATTCAGTCAAATAAAGCTCTCCTTTGGTCAGCTGTCAGATGCTGGGCTTACAGAGGTCAGAGGTCGCAATGCTGCTCTTAGGAGAGCGCTCATCGATTAGCCGTCAACCGTTGCCGCCTCGTCTGTTCTGAGTAGGAGCGATGGAGGGATGCTGACTCCATTTCCATAATTGCTCCGCGCCTTAAGTGCTGGTACCTTTAGAACAGAGGAGGTTGGAGGAAAAACAAATGCAAAAATAATAAAGCAAAAACAGTTATTAAATATCACCGTATGTACGAACAGGTGATACTGATCTGTAATTGAGCAGCAATAATTCTTCCAGCCATTAAAGCTTCACCCTTGTAGCATTCATTTTGAGAAATGGAGCTTAAATAATAATCTGCAGTGTAGCTTAGCTTTATTCCTCACATATATTCTCTCATTCTTTGTATCAGTGTGGCACAATGTCATTTCAGGAAAGTGACAGTGTAACCAAATCAAACTTTCTCTTGCCTTAGTCTTTAAAATATTTGCTCTGCAGACAGGAAATGAATTCACACCAATTCCAATTCATCATCAAATGTGAAACGGAAAGATCTGTCAATGAAAAACCATATTGATCGAGTACTAATTTGAATACTGGGGGAGACATGGTCCCTCTCAATGTCTCAAAATGAGCTTTCATAGATTAAAAAAATAAATAAATAATAATATTATTATTATTTTATAGATTTCAAAATAACATAATTTTATCATTTTTAAAATGTAATAAACAAACAAATAAATAATATATTTTTAATACTTATCCTGTTATTCCAACTGCTTAAAAAAATCCCACTCAATCTCTTACATTTGATTTCCTTTTTTTTTTTTTTTTTGGATTAGAAAAAAGAGGCAGAACTACCTCTCTGTTCAACCAGTGGCAGAAATGGGTGAGTGTTCCATGAAACCTGCTTGTAAATAATTTTAAATCAGCTTAAAATATTTACTAAATATAATTTTAAAATATAAATATTAAATAGATATATTATATATATATATATATATATAGATATATAATATATATATATATATATATATATATCATACATATATATATGTACGCATATGCCACAAATACGCACATACGCACACGCACACGCACACCACACACCCACACACACACACCACACACACACACACACAACACACACACACAGTTAGTGAATTCTATCATAATCAAGGTCTCTTCTGATTGGCCTTTACACTGACTAACAGCCGTCTTTTTGGCCACTTAATGCTGAAGGGATGGAACAAACTTAGCAGAGCAGAGCCTGGCAGACAGCTCATCTGTTTACAATTTGAAGTCCTAGCCAGGAAGCCGAAGGTCACAGGTCATCAGCAGTGTATCTGAAAGGTGTATTGCTGAGCGCGAAAGCCAGAGAGAGTTATATCGGGACAGGAGGGATAACGGGGTGGTCCTGTCACCCACAGGGCCTGCTTCACTTCCACATGAAGACCACTAAACCACCCGCATTTCCTCTCTCCAGATCGGCTTCTGATCATTAGAAATGTTGGACATAGTCACCACAAAACTGACTGATGACGGTCTAGCTCACTTGCGCCCTTCTAAGTCTAAAGGGCCCATGCTTAGGCCGTTGCATGGGTTTTTTTATCGACCCCGCAACGTGGTGCGTATTAATCAGGTCTGTCTGATCGCAATTTTCACCTCCCTCAGCATTCTCACAACTCTGCTGGTTTTCCTCCCCACATGCAAATGAGTGTGTTCTGGGGTGGCCAGCATGGTTCAGGACAATGGCTGTATGGGGGCCCGTGTTTATGTAAATGAGAAGTCCAGAACAGCAGCCCTTTCCTCGATTGCTCGCTGATTTTACTGGCCTGTGCTCACCGTTGGTTATGTCTCTCACACTGCGATAGCAGGAGGTTGCTGATGGGGGCATGGCCATTTTTAAACATCCTATGACTCCTGCATCATATAGGGATGTACCCTGATTCACCTGCACTCCTAGTCTTATCGGTTTAAGGATTGGCGGCCAGAGATTCTGTTGAGGACTGAAAACAATTAGACGTGAGATTTACATCGGCATATGGTGCGGAAAACATCGACGAATTGGATCGGAGACGAGCCTCCTCAGCTGTCGTGCTGTTTCTATTGAAGCTTTCATTCCATGAACTCTACATTAATACATCATCAAATTACAATATTCCTCATTACAATGAAATGTTTTACAGAGTCGCTGCTCTGCCCGCTCCACACGTCTTCCCGTGGGGACCCGTTCCGCGTGTCTGTGCGTATGCGAGGACGATGCTATTTGCCTGAGCGCAGGGCCGTGCATGGTGCAATGAATACAGAGATTACACTTGAAATAGCAGATGAGAGTCTTTGGAACAACCTGAATTAATATCTAAAGGTTTACACAGAGAGAAAGAGGCAGCTGTCACAGCTGCACAGCCATTATGGCGAATATGAACAACACTTTGTAACAGACTTGCACGCTTGGAACCACCTTCATGTCAATCTGCCCTGTGGGTTATAAAGGGGCTAGATACCTACTCAACACTCACAAGGCGAAGGATCAACCACTGTGTTGTGGGTGTTCAGGGGTGTTTAAAGGGATAGAAACAGAGATTTTTTTTTTTAAATTTATGTTTATTACTAACTCTTGTGCCACAATATTTATGCTATTATTTTGACTGTGGAAACATAAAATAAATTAAAGAATAAAAATAAAATAAAAAAAAAAACAAAAAAAAAATTATAAAAAAAAAAACAAAAAAAATATTCTATAACACAACTTACTCAGTCTTCTGAAGCCATTTGATAGATTTAAGAATATATATATAGTGGATAGATTTAGACATAGATATAATATATATATATATATATTATTAAATATCTATAGATAGATTATATATATTATATATAAATATATTATCATTAAATTTGTATCATACAAGGACGCCATTAACTTGATCAAAAAAATCAAAGAGTATTATACTAAGGGTTCCATACGATCTATTTTCCCAAGCCTAAACACACATTTTTTTTTTAACTTTCTATTACTTAAAAGAATCAAAAAGTTATCACAAAAAAATCTTTAAGCCTGCCCAACTGTTTTCACATTTGATAATAAAATAAATATTCTTGAGCACCAAATCACATTTTAGGACATCGATTTATGAAGGATTCCATGTGACACTAAAGAAGTGACGGAATGGGCGTGCTATTTTTTTATATCTTATATAAAATATATTTACAAATATATTTTATTAAAAATATATATATATTGTATAAACAGGACAGTTAACTGGCTAGAACTGGCTTGCTCATAGTGGTCACTGCTAAATCAAACCTTTTTTAAAAATTACTCACAAAATCATTATGCATACATCCTATCACAAGTGCAAGAGATCAAATCACATACAGCGTTTGTGCTTGTAATATTTGTAGGTCAAAGTCATGAACTGTTCAAGGGGAAGAAGACCCTTAAAATACCTGAAGAATTATTAGTGTGTTTTTAAAATAGATTTAGAAGATTTGCGTGTTTGAATTATGGGCATACTTGGGTTCGGAATTTAGTGTGAGAGTTTGATTTTTTGTGTTGTAGATGTCGAATTGTAAAGATGGCTTGTAAATTAGGCGAGCTTATTGTCCTATTTAATGCATCATGGTAAAGTGTCCAGAATAGTGGGGGTGTGAATTAGGTAAAACTGCTCTAAAGGCCTAAGGACTTTATGTGGTAATCCCATGGTCACCTCCAAGGAGGCAGAAAAAAAACAAAAAAGCGAGGAAAGGACATGTGGGGTGCACGGAGAGCTCTGGCTGGGTAAATGACATTAAATAACGAGCTCCATTTGATATAATGGTGCTGAAGCTCCTCACGGACAAAATGCAGGAAATTTTTGTGACCTGAATTCACAGAAAGTAATCACCATAAATTTGATGGTGTTGTTTGCTTTTTTTCTTTCCTCTCTTTTTTCCTCCTTGCCCCCCCTCTTCTTTTATACGTGTTTAGAATAAATCATTTAGCACAGATTAAGGAATGATCGTTTAGATTATAGATTAGTGTAGGAAAGAGGGAATTAGTACTTGACTCAATTCGTTGTTCCCTCGATCCGGCAGTGGGAGCTGGTAAGATGCATTCTAATTTGTTTTTGGGCAATGGAGGTGTGAAATGGGGCCTTCTGCCCTCCCGTTGGCTCTTTGTTTTGTTCTCACACCTCAGCCTGATTTGTTTGGACACCCTCAACATAGGAGTCGTCTGTGTAAGTGCACACTCAAGCTGTGTGAGACAGATTTAGCCTCGCTCTAAACACTCTTAAAATGAGCGAGCAGCAAGACCGCGAATCGGCGGCAGCACAAGTGCATTTCATCTATCTTATACACTTCTCTAGGTCCCTTTAGTGGTCCTCCCCTTCCTTCCATTTTCTGCTTTCTCACATGTCACTCATTTGAACTAAGCTATAACTAAAAGACAAGGCCATGACGAGACGTACCAGAGATGATACGTTGCATCTGAATGCGCTCCCTCAACCCACAACGACCATTGTGACTTCTGACCCACGGCGATGTAGTATAGAGATGTGGAAAGAAAAAAAAATTCAACTCCCAACCCAACCCCCTGACATCATCTACAGGCCCTCAATTGCCAACGCCGTCCACCTTAAAAACAGCTAGAGAGTCATTGGGCAAACCTGTGACTTTCTACAGTTTTTAGAAAATTTAAAAAATATTTACCGAATTCACATATAATTAAAATTCCACTCAGTTTCCCTGCCTGAAAAGACCACTTTGTTGTCACACGTAAAACACCAGCAACTTTAAGTTCATTTTCAAAACAAACAAAAATCAGGTTATTGATTCAATAAGGATTCTTATATTTTGCATGGTCCCTAAATCTACATTATATGACCTGACCAAAATACTTTTTATCAAGTAGGTGCCATGACTAATACATTTTGTTCAAATTACATAACCAGAATCCAATGTATTACTTTTCTGCTCCGTAAACCTTGCCCCTCCAGCTAGCCCACCACACCAGTGATTCCTGCTGAAAAATGTTATTTGTTAACATTATTTGTTAGGTTTTAGGGTAGGGATTAGTGATATTGATGCGTACAATATTTTCAAAACTAGATACAGCATTAACCTTTTATTGCAGAGCTGCACTGGACATTCATTTCCAAACTGCTGAATAATAGTTAACATCAACCAACCAGCCGCCCCGGATAGAAAATGAACATGATTTTAGCACCACTCACTGGACACCATTCATTTTGAAAGTGTATGCCCAAAGAATTAATTTTGAACATGTTAATCATGCTAAACATTTTGAATGTGTTCAGTCCAGCCAATGTAATATCATTTGTAGAAATGCTCACCACAGGCATGTTTTTTTTACAACGAGCATGGAGTTGTATAATAAACAACACCAGGCCGCATCAGCTCTGTCTGCCACCTCTTCAGGCAAGCTGGGAGAGGAGACTCCAAAACACAGGCTGACAGAGAGCTCTGTTGACAGAAAAGAAAGATGCCACTTGAGATGCCCAGAAAATAATAGCATGAGTGTGTTGTTTGACTGCAGGGGAAGGAGAGCTTGCTACACCAGACCTTAACCAGGCCTCACATGGCTTCTTAAACTCTACTCGCTTCTGAGATATCCCCCCTACAAGGCGACAGGAAGCGGATCCTTTCCCATCATCCTTCCATATATAACAGGCCAGGACGAGACCACAATTGCAGCAGTCATGACGCCTAATCCAATGTCACAAAACACACACTCACCCAAAAGGCGAGCTATAGTAAATCAGGCAACAATATTCAAACAGAAGTGTTTCCCTGGGTTAGTTTAAAAAGACATTTATACTAATGTTGAATTAATATATGTTTAAAGTTATTGGTGTGAGGGGGTTACGTGCGGTAGATATAGCGACAAGTGGGGACGTTCCCCACCATACCCACTAGTTGTTTTGCTTTTTGCTTAATGTAGCGCAAGCTTAAAGGACACTCTGCTCACTACTGGGTGATAGGGTATGGCCAGGCAGGCTGTTTCCGTGCTGGGAAACCAAATAGCATCAAGTCACCGTCAGACCTCGGGGTCAAACAGTTCACTGCGGGGGGGGGGGCCCGTGCAGCCACGGACCTGACCTCGCTCACTCACACACAGCGGTCACTGAGCCCAGGAGAGAGGAGGATGAGAAGAATCTAAGATGGGCAGAACACCGTCACAACATCGCTTGTACAATGGCTGCTTATCAGTGCTGTCAACTGATTGTGAATTGGGGTACCTTCGTTGTTGCGGCGGCGGGTCGACCAATTGATCAGCCAGATTGAATCGCAATGCTGGGTTACGAGCCTGTACCTGAATAACAGGCACATTTAGTGTGTTTGTAGGGCTTATGCACTTATGCCCGTCATAATTCACGTTAAAATGAAACATGCTCCCCACACATAAAGAATGGATGTCATGCCGCATGAATAAGCAGTCTGTAATTTGGGGCCATATCATCCATGAGTTTCTATTGTTTATGCTGCACTTTTTATGAATGCTAGGAGAGATGTTTTCTTTTCTTTATCGTGTTTATCTTTATTTAGATTCTTATCATTCAAACCACGTGCAAAGTGCTGATATCTCTACAGTGAAACGATTTTTTTAGCACACACTTTCCTGACAGATTCCACATCTCTTGGTTTAGAATGTGGTTTAGATCATCAGTCCCCAATTAATAAATAATTCGTCTTGTTCAGAGATTAATTACCTCACCACCTCATGTAGCGTTTTCCATAACCAAGTAGAGCTTCTAGCCGTCTCGTTCATCTTCGAAACACAAACTGGTGGTCATAGATATTTTTGATGAAATCTGAACGAGCTAGTCTGAACCCTCCATTAGACAGCACACGTCACAACTGAAATGTTCCCAGGT
The DNA here is from genome assembly GCF_018340385.1 of Cyprinus carpio. Classification (NCBI taxonomy): domain Eukaryota; kingdom Metazoa; phylum Chordata; class Actinopteri; order Cypriniformes; family Cyprinidae; genus Cyprinus; species Cyprinus carpio. Next base: position 371,907 of record NW_024879307.1, on the reverse strand, counting down.
CCAGAAACAAGTGTAATATACATTGGTAAAACAGTCCATGTGACATCAGTGCATCAACTTCAGAGTTTGCAATGACTACGAACACTTTTTTTTGTTTTGTGCAACAAACGAAAACAAAAAAATAACATAATTTACTCAACCATTCTTCTCCCCGGAGTTACGTTCTTCTGCCAAATATTGCCCTTAATTTTGAGACATTGAAAAGTATGTGTGAATTGCTGTTATTCTTCCTACAACCTAACCTGAATTTCCCTTGCTCATTGACCTTGTCTGCCCTCACCGCATGAACCTAGAGAGAGAGGAAGATGCAGACCAGAGAATGAGAGAGATGAGAGGATTTAAGGAGGGGTATACAAAGAGATATCCAACTGCTTGTCATACGCCTCATTTACAGCCTAACTTACGAAGTGAGGCTGCCAAGATGAGCGGAACAGCAGACAAGGATCTCCCCTCCCCTCCTCAATCCATCTCGTCTATCTGTCCGTCACTCCCATCATTCTGATCTGACCTCCCTTGCTTTTCTGTAATTTAGAAGAAACTGGCGGGGAACCCCTGGCCCCTTCTGAAAACAGTGTTTGGACAAAGAGAGCTGAATTCACTGGCGTGTGATTTACAGGTCAAAAAAGAGAAAGAGGGTGAACACCAGCAAGCTATGACTTCAGAGAGAAGCAGAAAGGTTCGTTCAGCCCTGCTGTCAGGGAGATCAGAAGAAAAGTAAACACTGTGACTGGCAAGCGTGCTTCTCTTTTTAATCCAATCGCTGTGCTCTCCATCTTTCCCTTTTGTCTGTTTTTTTTTCGTACCCAGAACCTGACATTCCAGACAGGTGCTGAGTCCCTCACCTACCCATTGCCGGCTTGAGGTGCCCGAATGCTGATGGAGTCAGGGTGTTGTGGCCTTTCTGCTGTTGCTTTTTATAATTGTCCCGCCGAACTGTCGACCCAATCGACCCAGAGTAATGAGCGGCACTTGCGGTTCTTTTAGTTCTGACAATTCACGTAGGAAGACCTGCGTTGTGTGTTGGAGAGTGAGGGGGTGTTTTTGTATGGGACTTGAGTTTAAACTGTATGGAATGTGTGTGTGCATGTTTGTCACAAGATGCCATGCTTATAAAACATGGTATACACCATTTTATGGTGTGTGTATATAGTTTCAGTTATATGGCAGTCTAGTTTATTGTCGTGTTTGTTATTGAGACATTGGTGTTTTTCTCATATTAATATTGCCGCCTGTTTTTCATAAACAAGCAAAAAAAAAAAAAAAAAGAATTCTTTGATATAATATGAAAGTTCATGTAGAACAGCACTTTATTTGAAATATAAAATATTCTGTAATTGTCATTCGCACTTTGCCATGCAATTTAATGAGGCGTCTGTTATTACATTTGTTACAAAATAAAATACCAAGTATAATATAATATATATAATAGATATATATAAATGTCATATTCATAAGTAAAAAGATAAAACTATAAGATAAACTAATAATATAAATTAATAATTATTAAACATTAATATCTTTACGTATGAAAATGCAGAATGCCATGAGGACTGTTAAAACAGGAGAAATTAAATAAATATTGTAAACTATAATTATTAAATATTGATGTCTCCAGGCGTGAAAAGTGCAGTATGCCACAAAATGGTAAAACAGGAGAAAATGACTCAAATGTGGGAGGCAAATGTGTTTAATTGTCATGAAAATAATGCACAAAAAACATTATGACTTATGGCTGAATTAACACATTTCCTCCCTACATTCCAATAATGTGAATTAGGAATATTTCCGGACCAAATACTCAAAACAGTTGCAATCAGTGGTGTATATACTTCTAAGGTGCAGGTACTTTTATTAAGAATTCTATCTCATCTTTACCTGCCTCTTCAGACAGCACAAACTTGTCCTCTCAGTGAGTCAGTCAATAAGTGTTTTTTGCTAGAGCAGTGTTTAAAAGTTTGAGAAATGACGGCTGTTTGATTTGGTGTCTGTCAGGAGTGTGTGTGTGGCATCGTAAGCGACTCGTCGGCTGAGAAGTGTGAATGCTGGATGACTGTGCTGTGACAGCGAGTTGTCAGAGGCAGTGTGACGGCAGTTCCCGCCGCTGCTTCCTGTTACCCTGACGAAAAACACAGAAAGAGATCCATTTCACCACCGCACAGCAATGATTATTTATAGTAGAGCTGATATCAGTCACCTGAGAAAGAGGAACAGCGATGAGACATTTATCACCTGACCGCTCTTGATATACTTATCAGCCATAGAGTATAATATCACTATGATAAAATAACTTCTAGAATCTTAGAGTACTACTTGACTTAATCATGCTACTCATTTGGCACACTTCTCCTGGCATATTATATAGTATGGGAAGTAGCCATATTTGGACAGAATTCCCCAGATGTTCCCCCAAAATCTGTGAATGCAAAATAGAAAAGGATTCTTCATTGTGAAAATCAAACCAGCAAACTTCTGGTTATCATCCTTTAAGCAGCCTTAACCACTACCGCACCACCACCAAAAGAACAGGAAGAGAGGAAACTCATAATAAACACAAGCTGAAATTTATTACAGATGCACAATATACTTACTGTCATACTGACATGACATCTGTTTGTACATGAACAGTAAACATGAATGCCTGCACTGGCACAAAATGCAGACAACAGCTTTGTGTTTTCTTACAGCGCATCTTCCTGCTCCTTTAATCTCTTTTTTTTATTTACTTGACTTTTACAAAGTCTGAGTTATTATGAGACTTTGACAATCAGTCCCGCTCGTCTGAGATACAAAAATAGCAGAACAAAATATGGCTGTGAGCTGAACGGAAAGCCCAAGTATTAATTAAAAGAGAAATGCCGTCAATATAGAGGCAATTACGGTCCAACGGCAGTCCATGATCAAAGCTGCTGATGACTGCATAGCCTCAAAATACTCTGTTTTTCAAAATCATTAACAAATACTTGTAAACAGAGGGGACTCCTTTGATGGGACTGCTGGTCTTAATATGAGGACATGCAGGCATTAATCTGAGCAACACGTTCTGTTTTCCCATTTTCAAACCCAGTCCATCACGCAGCAGTTTTGTGTGTTTTATTGTTTTTTACTTGTCAGAATTTGTGAAGATGTAAGTGTAGAGCTGCTAGCTTATGAACCTGGCTCATTCATTTGAGTGTTCTGTTTATTCCTGTCAAGCTGTTTATTACGCGCATACTATATAAAAACAATAATGTAAATAACATCAGGCTAATTCAGTAGGGCAAAGGTATTTTTATTATTTAAAACTGCCTTCACAAATCAAAAAGGAAACTACAGGATGCCTTAGTGGCTTACTTAGAGTTTAATGTTATGAGACATAAATAAAAATAATTAATTTTTTTTCTAGTCTAAGTGCTAAATAAAAATAAGTAAAAAAATATATTTTATGTATATTAAGATTTCTGCATAAAACCGAAAAATGGCAAAAAAAATGCATTTATTTTCAAGGGTGCATTAAAGGCATGTATAATGTTAGAAAAGATTAAAAGATATAAAGAAAGTTTAAATAAATGCTTTTAAAAATGCCTTTATCAAAGAATCCTGAACAAATGTATAAAATTAAAAATATTAAACACAACATTTTGTTTACATTGATAATAATAAAAAAATGTTGAGCAAATAAATAAATAAAAATAAATAAATCAGCATATTAGAATGAATTTTGAAGAATTATGTGACTCGTGATGATGATGATGATGATGATGATGATGATGATAATGATAATGATGGAAATTCAGCTTTGTCCAACATAAAATAATTATATTTTTAAAATATATAAAATATAGCAAAAGAATATTTTTAAATTGTAATTTTCACAGTTGATTCACCATTTTCGATGAAGTAGGCTTTTATTTTTTTGGAATCAAATAATTGCAGCCTTACGCCCATATGAGCATAAGAGACATTCTATCAAAAACATTTAAAACCAACCCCAAACTTATGAATGATAGTATTAAGATCGTATTAATCTTTCTTTGAGCATTATTATCTTTTTATTTTAAATATATAAAATAATTTTAGTAAACCAAAGACAGGATAGAAATAGGATAAATAAAATCACGTTTTAAAAATCACTTTTGCATTAAGCATTCATATCAGTTTGTGTTTGAGTACCTGTGTGTGTGTGTGTGTTGTGTGGGTTGTGTGTGTGTGTGTGTGTGTTGTGTTTTAGTGCTGGGGATGATGGGTAGACCCTGCTGTTGGGTCCTGCGTGTCCATCCTGGACAGAAACATTCCAACTCTCCACACATTTTGCTTTCCATTAGCCCTGGCCTGTAAAACCATACTCATACCAGTCCCACAAAAAGGCTTTCCTCAGAATGATTGAAACAAAGTTCTTTAAGGCAAAACAGCGAGAACAGCAGAGGGAAACGGACTTACGAATGGCATCAATACCCTCTCGAATCTCAGCTCTGGAGATAATCTAGATTTACTCGCTACGACACATGTTTACCTAACAATAATATGCTTACTAGTTCAGATCTCCTCTCAGGACTTTGAAGAGGACTGAGACGAATATGTGAAGAAGAAAAAAAGAACAACAGATCTCTCTTAATCCAGATCTACTCTTGCTTTTTGTTGTAAATTGCAGCTGTCCATGATACAAACAGCTTAATAATACAGTACAATACCTTTCTGGTAGAGTTCAGAAAGATGGGGTGATAATTACTGTAGTGTGTGTGTGTTGTATTTTGAGACTTAAAAAAGAGGTCTTTGTGTGACTGAAAAGGTGTTTATGGAAGGGGTGTAGGAGGTGAGGAGTTGTCAGTCAGCCCCTGAGGAATCAGCAAAGGAGGCCTGTGGGAAAAGGAAAGAGAAACAGAAAGAGAGTGATGGAGGAAGGTGTTTACAAGAAAGCTAGGAGGTGTGTTTGCTCCAGTGTGTAATGAGGGCTCAGAACCCTAGTGGCAGTGTTTCCTCCTACGAATGTTGCGCTGAGCCTTTCATCAGAAGCGCCATCCATTCGCCATCTTTTTCACAACCTCTCCTCACAGTGCTATACACACACAACATATAAATCTGTACACTTGGCACCTGAGATACAGAGGGGAGCAAAATAAAAGTTGGGAAACACAATAGTGACGCTGCTGTCTCTTTTTGTCCAAACAGGTTTCCGTGGATCAGTTAACATTGGTTTCTTTTAACTTAAATTCAAAAACAAAGCGTCAATGATTCTTTTTAGGTAATTATAAACATACAGCCTAACAACCAACTTGAAAGAGTTAGTCATCATCTCCTAAAAAGACAGTTAAAAGTGATTTTTGTTTTTTTGGGGGGAAATTATTTCAATCCATTTTTTCTATTTTTCCATCATTTACTCACTAGCCATTTCATAGATATTTTTGCTTTTTTTTCCAACAAGACTGCATTTGTTTGATGCCCACAAATATTATTCAAATGTAAATTGCATATTATTTATTCCTGTGATGCAAACGCTGAATTTTTATTTCCTCCCAGTCTTCAGTTCACATAATGCTTCAGAAATCATTTCTATTGGATTTGCTGCTCAAGAACACCTATTAAATAGGGGGGGGGTTTGTTCCCTTCTCAAAAAATTAGCATATTGTGAAAATGTTCATTATTTTCCAGTAATGTAATGATAAAAATTAAACTTTCATATATTTTTAAATTCATTGCACACCAACTGAAATATTTCCAGGTCTTTTATTGTTTTTTAATACTGATGATTTTGGCATACAGCTTCATGAAAACCCAAACAATTCCTATCTCAAAAAATTAGCATATTTCATCCGAACTATAAAAGAGAAAGTGTTTTTAATACAAAAAAAGTCAACCTTCAAATAATATGTTTTTTCAGCTTATGCACTCAGTACGGTGGTCGGAGTAATCCTTTTTGCAGAAATGACTGCTTTCAATGTGGCGTGGGCATGGATCGGCAAATCACCCTGTGGCAACTGCTGAGGCTGATTATGGAGGCCCAGGAGCTGCTTCGATAGCGGCCTTTTAAGCTCATACCAGACGTGTTGGGGTCTTGCGTCTCTCAACTTTCTCTTCACAATATCCCCCAACAGATTCTCTATGGGGTTTCAGGTCAGGAGAGTTAGGCAGGCCAATTGAGCACAAGTAATTACCATGGTCCAGTAAACCATTTACCAGTGGTTTTGGCACTGTGAGCAGGGTGCCATGTCGTGCTTTGAAAAACGAACTCTTCATCTCCATTTAAATGCTTTTCAGCAGGATTGGAAGCATTGGGAAGTGCTCCAAAATCGTTCCTGATAGCTAGCTGCATTGACCCTGCCCTTGATAAAAAAATTATTTTATCAGTGGGAGCCAACACCCAGCAGTGACATGGCACCCGACCATTTCCCCCCACTGACTGTGGGTACTTGACACTGGACTTCAGGGCATTTTGGGATTTCCTTCTTCCCAGTACTTACTCCAGACTCTGGCACCTTGAGTTTCCGAATGACATGCAAAATTTTGCTTTCATCCGAAAAATGTACTTTGGACCACTTGAGGAACAGTCCAGTGCTGCTTCTCTGTAGCCCAGGTCAGGCGCTTCTTTCTTCCGTCTGTTTCTGTTTCAAAAAGCACACGCCTGTGCACGTGGGCTCTGGATGTTTCTACTCCAGCACTCAGTCCACTGCTCCGCAGGTCGCCCAACGGTCTGGAATCGGTCCTTTCCTCCACAATCTTCCTCAGGGTCCGGTCACCTTTTCTGTTGTGCAGAAAAATTTTTTGTGCCACACTTTTTCCTTCCCACCAGACTCCCCACTGAGGTGCCTTGATAACAGCACTCTGGGAACAGCCTATTCGTTTCAGGAAAACTTCTTTCTGTGTCCTTACCCTCTCGCTTGAGGGTGTCAAATTGATGGCCTTCTGGACAGCAGTCAGGTCGGCAGGTCTTACCCATGATTGCGGTTTTTGATAATGAACCAGGCTGGGAGTTTTTAAAAGCCTCAGGGAAATTCTTTTGCAGGTGTTTAGAGTTAATTAGTTGATTCAGATGATTAGGTTAATAGGCTCGTTTAAGAGAACCCTTTCATGATAGTGCTAATTTTTTGAGATAGGAATTTGGGGTATTTCATGCGCTGTATGCCAAAATCATCAGTATTAAAACAATTAAAAGACCTGAAATATATTCAGTTGGTGTGCAATGAATCTAAAATATTATGAAAGTTTAATTTTTATCATTACATTATGGAAAATAATGAACTTTTTCACAATATGCTAATTTTTTGAGAAGGACCTGTATTATTATTGTCAATATTGAAGCCATTTGTGCTGCTTAATATTTTGTATGTATTTTATTTTTTTGTTTTATTTTATTTTATTTTATTTATTTTATTGATATTTTATTTTATTTTATTTTATTTTATTTATTTATTTATTTTATCGGGATTATTTGTTGTATGTAAAGTTAAAAGAACCACATTTATTTGAAATATAAATCTTTTGTAACTTTATAAATGTCTTTATTGTCACTTTTAAACAATTTAATGCAGGAATAAAAATATTAATTTCTTCAAATACTAAAAGAATCATTTATGGAAATGTAAAGGAACCAGATTCATTAAGACAATTCTAAAACCATTAAATTCATTACAATTCCCATCACAAGCACACATGCACTCATCACACAAACGTAACGTGTTCAGGTCTGTGGCACACATGCACACTCCTACAATTGTTGTCTGAAGAAGGGGTTCACTATGCGTCAAGGAGGCATGCGTGGCATGGCGCCCCTTATTTATTCTCCCTGTTCACCACAAAATGGTCATCACAAAGCATCCCATAATAGCTGCTGTGGGCCTGCATTTTTAATGATCCGTTATATGGAGAGGTCTGCCTCACAACAAGCTTGTCTTACACAGGTCAGAGGTTGTGACCCCTAGTGCGGCATGTGTTTTACCAGCAGGCAGGAGTGCGCGGCTTTTGAGTGAAGCTGAGATTAACGCACGCTATCATTGGCTGTGGTGATTTGAAGCAACACATGTTAAAGATCTCCCCCTCCTCACAGTTCTTCCATATGGTTTTATTTAGTTTATTTAGTCATTAAATTTAGCTTATTAAGTTATTTTGTTTAAACTAAATAAAAATTAGAAATGTTGCCTTGGAAATTAAATGAAATAAAATAAATTTAAGTTTTTAACATTTTGTTTCATTTCAGTTAATGTTTATTTTATTTCAAGTAATGAAAAACTCCGCCTGACAATTCAGGCTTGTTGTTATTATACGTCAGAAAAGCCCAGTTCTTATTAGAAATAAGAGTTAATGGAGATAAAAAGAAACCACATTTTAGAGTGCTAATGCATTAGCATAATTAAAATAATATGTTATATGTTTTAAAATTGGCCCTACTTACTTTCTTAAAAATACATTCTTGGTCATATTTTCCCAATAATTGTATTTTATTTATTTTTTTATATTTGATGAAAAGGACTTTCCTTTTTCCACTGATGTCACACAGTCTAGTGGATATTAACAAATAGCCAAATAGCATTTAGGTGTTATTTTAGCAAACACAAACTCAGGTCTGACTAATTTTTATGACCAAACCAATTTCCAGCTAAACTGAGTTCTCAACGTACTTTTTCTTCCTCACTGAATATTCTATTTCACCCAGAAAAAACATTGTTTTATGCAAACAAAATGTGTTGGTAGTACTGTTTCTTTGACTTTAAATCTTCATGTTGACAGCTCAGCCCCCTTGGTGTAAGCTTGCCTCCTATAAAAGAGCTGAAGCAGAATCACAGTATCTGATTGTGCTTTTACAGCTCTCTGGCTCTATATCACCTGCACCCAGCATGCATTGCTCCAGCTTTACTGAGGTTGTTGTGCATACAGCAGCATAGATCAATAGCAAGAAATCAAAATCCTTGCTGCTATACAGCTCCATAAAGGGTTTGTGTATGTGTCTAGAGCTTCCTTACAGCGTATAATGTGACCTCAGTCTAACTCCTTCTTTTAATGTACAAAACAACACACACTTAATCAGAGCAGCCTATTTTCTTTTGGTCCTGCAATGTGGTGCATGTGTGTGTTTTTTACCAGTGCATTGTTGTTGCCCACATGATAATTGAATGTGCGCTCAGGCAGCATCCGTGCTAGCGTTCCAGCTCACACTTTAATTATTTAGCTTTGTGTTTGCCGGCTCGGCCATCAGTCGCCAATCAATAGCACTCCCGGAGAACAGAAGGGCTCTATTGGAAACAGATACATAAGCTTTGTAGATAGCGCTGCTCATGCACCTCGCTCCACATACCTTGGATGGCTTTAAATGTGTCCGATGTTAGAGATAATGAGGCCTCTGAAACATGCTTAATTGTACAGATAAATGAGGCCTCTGAACCTGGTTGTTATGTGTGTGTGTGTGTGTGTGTGTGTGTGTGTGTGTGTGTGTGTGTGTGTGTGGGTGTGTGTGTGATCAGTGTTGTTTGCATGAGTAAGAGAGGTGTGCTTGGTTATTGCTGTTCAGTTATTGCTTTGCTCCCAAAAAAAAAAAAAAAAAAGAGCAGTAATCCGCAGCTCTATCGGAATTCAATGGCTGCTTTGTTTAAACCTGCTCATTTTCCATTCTTCACCTTTATGAGTTTTCCCTTCCCCTAATCCCATTCACTTTCACTATGGCTCACTTTGCCCCTAACTTACTTAAACGCAAGCCTAAATATCAACAAATTAGATTTCCACCCGCAGCATTTAAAGCAAATGTGTTGAAATAAGTTCAGTCCTTTTCGCTGCGAGGAGCCATTCTGGCTGTTATTGAATAAAAATGCACTGTGCGGGCAAAACAATTATGCACTTTACTGTTGAATCGCAGAAATGATTCCAGAGCGCTCGCCCATTCATCATATTTACCACCCATTTTAATAATTTCCGATTTTTTACAGTGTATTATGGGTGCAGTTAAAAGCAAGAGAGGAGGAGGTAAATTGTAAAACCTGTCAGCATTAGTTAAGTGTGTGTAATGGCTGGGTATCACACACTAAATGGCAGTTGTAATATTTAGATCCTCTGCTCATTACCTCCCGATCTGCCTCCTGTGACCTGCAGCACCGGGCCTGCGCTCTCTCTAATGAGGGATGGAAATTGCCGCTTCAAGAAATGAAACACAATTTATTTAGAGGAAGACGCAGCGCACAATGAAATTACCACAAACAACTCTGAAAAATAGGCCCAATAACTCAGACTTGTGTTTATTACGTTGGAAAAGCCCAAAAAGTTCTTATTAGAAATGGAAGTTAATGGAGATAAAAGGAAAGCGAATTTTAGAGTGTTATTGCATTAGCTTAAAATCCAGCACATGTTTGTGCACAATATCTCAGAGCTATTTTATATTAAAACTCTCTCAACAGACAGTGTGGATGATATGGAGTTGTTAAGTGCTTTCTGTGAGCCAGCCTGCTTATTGGATCTCTCAAAGACGGTGAAGGGAAATCATTGGCCATTTCATAAGAAGTCTGTTTCTTCTTTCACTGCCCTTAAAGATGACTTGAAATCAAAATGTTTTACATGTATGTTGACTTTAAGATCCTCCATATGCCGGTGTACCTCTAAAAGTTGACAAAATAATGTTTACTTTTTTTCTTTTTGAGAAATAAGAACATCCATTCAATTATAAATACTTAATTCAGTTGTTATTGCTAAGTAAAGTACTGACAATGGCCTAGAGTGTTCACATGGAGAATTCCAGCAGCCAATCGTTTCAACACAAAACCAAAACAGACTATAAAAGATGGAAATGGTGCTTAAGTTAAAATAAGAAGAGGAATAAGGTATTATCTTCTTTTCCCGAAGTGAATATAATAGCGGCGCTCCCGTGCCATTGTGTGCGTGCTGCAAGGATCTAAGTTAAGCCATGACTCCCACCCCGATGCTCTCCACACCCTAATGTCATAAATAAGCAGAGCCTCAGAGATTCATTAGAAAATTGAATGGAATAAAGAGACTCTGAGGGCTGAAAAAAACATCCCCTTAATAAGATGGCTGGTAACATAAAAGCAGCTTTCAGCCAAGGTCCTTTATTTTCAAGAACCAGTGGAGCCTTTGAAGAGGGCTTAAGAACAGAGAGGAGGAAGAGATGAAGAGAGCGCAACGGAGGGATATCCTTGGAGAACTATCCCTGTCCCAAGAGGGAAGTGATGGAGGCGTGGATGTGCGCATGTTTGTAGTGCAGTCTCAGAAAGCTTGTCAGCCCGAGTGTGTTTGTGTGTGTGAACATCTACAGCATCTGCACCTGTCCACACTAGATGGCACACATGTAGCTGTGAGTGCTAAAGGTGAGATGTGTTCAACGCTTATGTGTGCAGGTACTGTACGTGTGTGTGTGTGTGTGTGTGTGTGTGTGTGTGTGTGTGTGTGTGTGTGTGTGTGATTAACCTGTGTACTGCCTCTTTTGCCTGTCTGGCTCATGGCTCAGCTCAGCTGAAGTCTCTCTTCTCATCCATATTGATAGACATGCCCAAACCTAATCTGATAAAGTGCACTTTAGCCTTGGTGTCTTCTGATGAACTTCTAAGTGGGAAGTGCAAAAGTGTGTGTGTGCGCGCATGTGTGTTTATGATGAGCATGTGTGTGTGGTTGAGAGAGGGAGGGTTGGGGTGGGGGGTGATGGGGTAGAGGATGGATTGGGGCTAAATCGATGTTGATTTATAATTTACTATTGCAAGAACCTATCACTGTATGTGAAGCCTGTATCCAGCCTCATCTATATTACATTAGGACAGAAGCTCCTGCTCGGCACTGGACATCAGACCTTGTGGTGTGGAAGGGGGGCTGGTCGATCCACAAATCAGACACGCACACACACACACACACACACCACCACACACCACACACACACACACACACACACACACACACACACACACACACACACACACACACACACACACACACACACAGAGGCTGTAACAGCAGGGCCTTCAGGAAGACACACTTTCGCCATGAGAAACTGACAGGCCCCCCTCAGATTTTGAGCTGAGGGGATTTTGAATTTCCTATAAAAGTGTTTGTACTTTGAATAACTGAGCAATTATTGTAGGGACAAAAGATGGAAATTACAGATGCACATCTAAATTTGGTCTGTCTAATCAAGTTGCACCTTTTGCAGATCATTAGGTTGAAGAAATTACTGAGTTACACTTTATTTTACAATGTCTTTGTTACAGTGTAACTATATCCTTAAGTACTGAGTAATATTAATTAACAACATGTACTTAGGTATATGGTTAGGGTTTGGTTTAGGTTTAGTTGCATGTAATGATGACATAATTTGGTGTTATTACTATAGTAAGTACATGTAACATGTAATAAGATCACTAAATATAGCGTTACCAAATATTCTCAGCCTCATGTTGCTTGTGAGACTTTTTCCTTTGGAATACAAAGAGGTTACTTAGCAAAAATGTCAAAGCTAGTCTTTTACATACAAGAAAAAATGTATAATTGGCTGTTAAGTTCATTTGCAGTTTTGCTTTGTGTATTAAAAGGAATTACCTGTTATCTTACCAAGAGGAACAAGTGAACCAGCACTGCCATTGTTAAATCTAATTAAATCAAATAATCAGAAAAGAAAAGAAAAAAAAGAAGTCTATCATGCATTGTTTACTGAAGTGACTGCTTACATTTTGTGTTGTTTGCCTCTAATGGTTATTAGCAATGCTTTGCAGGCATTATGTTGCTTCATGAGACCTTTATTATGCATAATGATTTATATTTAGCAATAACATGCTACACATCTCATCTTATTAACAAATGCAAATTTAAAAAAGTAAATTAAGAGAAGAATCAAAGCATTTTATTTCAGAAATATTTCTTAGTTTTTTTTATATAGTTTATTAATAGTTTTTGTTTTTCTTCATTTGTTCAGTAAAAATAAAACACTCCTGTTCTATTCCTAGTCATATTTTTGACAGGATGGGCTTGTATATTGGACATATGAGAAAATGCTATCATCTGTCTTCTTTATTAACAATCATAGATTACTCCCCAACACACAACAAAGACCCCTTTCTCTGTTTCTCTCTCTCTCTCATTTATACTATCTCTTTCTGTGTTTCGGTGTATTGATGAGGGAGGAGGCAGTGGTTGTCAGTACTATGGTGACTGGGTGAACAGCAGGCATATGGAGAGGTTCAGACAGTGCACCGCAAGAGCCCTCTGTCTGCACTGGCCAACCCTGCTACACCCCACTGAAAGAAAATCAATTCCATCATACCACAGACACATATCCCCTCCCTCTCCTTTCTCCTCTCTTCCTTGTGTTCTTCACCTCTCTTTTATCCACACACACACACACACACACACACACACACACACGCCAGCACACACACACACACACACACACACACACACACACACACACACACACACACACACACACAATTGTGTGGTGTGGAATTGTGTTTAAGATGTTTTTACTGGGCTGCTATTTTATTAAGTCTACACTCCTCACCTTATCTCATGCGTTTCTGTTTTAAAAGCTACGTGACTCACATTATGAATTTGAGTGTGTTTTTAAATGCTGCATGAAACCAGGTTTTTTTTTTCCTGTCCTCTCTCATTCTCTTTGATAAATTCTGGCGATTATAAACACCTCTATGATGGCCACACAAAACTTCTGTTTCTAACATTCATGTTTGATGTTTACAGTTTGGTTTTAAATGAAACGCATGCAAACACTTGCTTTTCTGGGTGACTATCGGCCCTTGAGGTTATACATGTTGTCATGGCGACTTGCAGCCAGCCAGAAAAAAAAATGGCTAATTAGCGTCAGAACAGTTGATTGGTTTGCGGCAGTAATTAACACAGGTGAGGTTAATTAGTTCCCATGAAACCAGTCAGTCTCTACAGCGCACACAGGGGAAAACAGCAAAGGAAAAAACATACACATTTACACGCCTTTACTTTATTACATCTGAAAGTTGGGGAGAATTTTAATATGCATGGTAAGGTCCCCTGTGAGAGGACGCAAAGAGAAATTCAGCCTCATTAATGGAAGCGGGACAAACCTGAGCGAGATGCTGTCTCTATCAATAACACACAGCTAATTCAACACATGCACTGTGGCTCTATCTGTCCGAGGCACACATGTGAATATGCAAAGTGCCAAACAAAATGTCATTCTGTTTGTCTGTCTGTCTGTATTTATAAATGTCTGTCTATCTATCCATCCATCCATCATATATATCTATCCATTCATCTATCTATTTTTATATATAGCGACTATATCTATTCATCTGTATATCTATCTGTATCTGTATATATAGACTATACAGTATCTGTCTGTCCCACCTGTACGGGGTACCTTCACACACACTCATTAACTCACATACACACACACTGTAACAGTGCTACATAGTACTAACAGGCGCAGCAAACCTGGATGAAATTATATGGAAAACATATACAGTTAACTCACTTTCTAGCTCTTGTCACATTCTTAGAGGGTGGGAGGGATTGGGCAGTCCAGTGTGTGCCATTATAAAGGCGTGATGTCAATTCCCTCTGGTGCACAGCAGATCTGAGTGACGGGAAACCAGGCGGGTGAAATGGAAACATATCCAGTCGTTGTCTACTCTTCCTTCCCGTGTTCTTATATATCCTGAAGCAAATGGTGTACAGTCAGAGTGACACTGGACAAAGCTGAATAACAAAATGTCCAACATCCCGTGTCCACTTCTCATTTCCTATTGTATACAAACATCTACCAGTTTTTAAAACATGAAATAGATGTTCCAGCCTTATAGGATGGTGTGTTTATTTAAAGAACAATGAAGTGGATGTGTGAAAATTGATTTTTTGAACAGACGGTAGCATGTCATGTTTACATTGTTCATTAGAAATAGTACTGCACTTTGCTCCTAATGTGCATTTGTTAGAAGCTGACATTTATGGTGATGCTGTACGTACATGTATAATCCAGAATAGCTAAAGCATACACATTTACCCAAGCCACCCCTTAAACTTTACGCACTATTTGGATCGCTGTAATGATTTGGACAGAGTTTAATGTAAACGCACTGACTGTGAGGGAAACAGCGTGGCGTCTGGATATCTCCCTTGAGCTGTAATCTATACTGAAGTGCTGCATCTTTGATCAGCACAATTTCATAAAGTCTTTAGAGGTACACTGTTTTGGCGAGGCTGCTTTTCAGGAAGACAGCGGGATGAAAGATTGTCTCTGGCTTTTCTCTTCATCTCAAATGTTTTTATTGGAATGAACTGACACCACTTCACCTTCCAGTTTCAGAGGCCCCTGCGAAAAGCATTTCAGCAATGGCTGACTGCTTAAAACAAAATGTTTAAATTAGTAAATAAACAACGTAAAATCATCAGATGCATGCCTATGAGAAGAAAATAAGTGGTGGAGTGTTGTTTCTGATGTATTTATCATGTTCAGACATCAGAAAATAGTGTAGTGATACAACCAACCTGAGGCAAACATCCTCATAAACCAAATAGTTTTCTCTGTCTTTGAGGACACTTGAGGACGAGATTCATTACATAGCAAAAGGCAAGTTTCTAAGGTTTGTTTACTGTATATTTTTCCACAGTGAATAAAAAATGTATGCAGTCAAATGTTCATCAATTTTACCTGCATATAACTACGATTAGGGTGATTTGTTGTGGGTGAAAGAGCGCTAGGTAGCATTATGTGCCCCTCTGGTGTTTACCCTTCCCAAATCCCTGTAACCCCTCCTCAGACACATGTGTCCTGCCCCAAAACGCCTGCCTCCAGGTGTTCACACTGCTCAATAATCAGGGTTCAGGCTATGGCCAGAACAATAGCAGATGTGGGAACAATAAGACCTGTTGTTTCATAATGATGCAGGTTTCCTTCAAAACAAAAACATGCAGGTAAACACTAATTATCATGAATAAAAATGTGAGATGTGAGATGTGAGAAAAACAACTCATTTGTCCTTTGAGGCTTGAAGGCACCTTTAATGTGCCTTCAAGCAAGTTACAAATATCAGATGAGAATGAAACTTTAGCTTGAGGAACTATCACACTGTCGGGGATCAATGTACTTTTTGTCTTGGAAAAAAACATGCTTTTTTGTGTCTCTAAAAGGGTCTAAATTTGAAACAGATTGGGATGATTGTTCTGGAAAAATCACAAAACAAGAACATTTTATAATGACAATTTTAACCTTCCACCTCATGCTTCGAGGCATTAAACAGCATCCCTTTTACTAGCTTTGCTAAAGAATATAGTTGCATAAGTAGACTATACAAGTAGACAATACAAGTAGACTATACAAGTATGATGATCACCTTGTGTGCGACCTAAAATTTTATAAT
The DNA here is from genome assembly GCF_018340385.1 of Cyprinus carpio. Taxonomy (NCBI): domain Eukaryota; kingdom Metazoa; phylum Chordata; class Actinopteri; order Cypriniformes; family Cyprinidae; genus Cyprinus; species Cyprinus carpio. Next base: position 355,603 of record NW_024879307.1, on the reverse strand, counting down.
TTTCATTGTACCGAATTTAATTGTTAAATCAAAAAAAAAAAAAAGAAGAAAAATCTCCATAATTTCACCATCAGCACATTTTGCATGCATGCTGCATTTTACTGCTACACCAAATCTTTTATTAAAAAATAATAAGATTAAAACTCCAAAAAAAAAGATATTATATTTCCAACAAAACAAAAGCATCCTGTACTTTGGAGTGAAAAAACACCCTTGACATATGGATAACGTGAGACTTAAGGCGGCCTTGTAAAGCTCCTCTTCTCTTGGAAATAAAAAAAGTATGGACTAATTTCTGCTGCATGCAAACAAGAAAGCAGTTATATAATCAGCTTCAGGTCTTTAGTGGTTGGCGTCTGGTGGTGGCTGTGTTTAATTGATGTAGAGTGGCTTTTGAAGTTGAAGTATGAAGAGTATTGCTGATCTGAGGAAGTGAACAGAACCTTCTCTGCTTCTCCACGATGCTAATCTCGCCCAGACTGCCGCACCCTGTGCTAACTCGCTGCCTGTCGCCAGCATCTTGCTGCCCAAAAACGAAGATAAGTTTTGTGGTACTACACAAACACCCTCCCCATCCCATATCACAATGTGAGGCTTAGAGCTCATGAGATAACTTTAATGTTACTCCTAAACTAGGTTGTTGATGAGGTAGCCCTTGCATCCAAGAGAAGCAATTAGCTTAATGCTAATGAAGCAAGCAGATATTGTGATCTGGATTGTGAGGGCAACTGGTGGTCCAAACTACAGTAATGAAGGCAAATGGCTGGTCATTTAGTCAGTCAAATCGAGCATAAGGAGCATGTGTAGCTCTACCTAGATACTTATCTACAATCATTGAGTGTGACGAGGTTACGAGGTGAGGTGATGCTAACACTATGCTCCGTTATATGGCAACTTCAAATGGAACTCCATTCAGCTTCACATGGGACAATGTTTTTTGATTACTACACCTGCATGGTGAAATGAAGAAGTAAATACAATGTACTTAGAAACAGAAAAACAAGGCTATATGTTTGTTTTTTATTTCTTTTTCAAATGAGACACCGGTGAGGTGTTAGCCACACAGATGAATATAAATAGACTCTATACCAGAAGCAGGACTTTGATTCCATACATTCTGATGTGCAGCTTGTTACTGGTTTATGGAGGGGCAGACCTGCACTTGCAAACGAAAACGTAAGTAAGCGAAGGCTGAAGGAAACAGCAGCACTGTGGAAATGAGCCCAGACTTCGCATTTTAGCAGCATAAAGAGCTCCATTACCGCTGCTGAATGCATAAACAGAGCACCGTCCACCCAGCACCGCTACTGCAAATACACTCTTGCCTCCAGCAATATTAAACACACATACACACAGTAAATTAAACCACTGCTGAGTTGGTTCAGGGATTCCGGTGAGCTAATGATCCCTGTTTTGACTCACTGTGTCATGGTTTACATGCTCTACCTTTCCCTTTCTCTGCGGTACTGAGATTTTATGAATCTTAATGGTTTCATATTATTTTAGTACTTAAACTGCATGACATCTAAATGCTACATATGAATCAGTTATTGATTAGCAGTATAATTACAACTTGAATGCTGCATGTATTAAAAACTGCTAAAAGTTAATAGCAAAGATAAATGCAATCAGTGTAGTACAGTTCATAAACAACAATTCTTCCTAGTAAATCAAAAAACATACATCACACAACCAGTGTAGCCTGGTGTAAAAACAAATTAAACTTCAGACTGGTTCTTTTCAGTAAATAAGAGACAAACAAATGACTCTTATGATCGGTTCTTTTTAATGGATTAAAAAAAAAAACTTACAGGCCAACCATTGTAGTCTGATTCACAAACAAATGACTCTTGTGAAACAGTTCTTTTTAGTGAAGCAAAAACATGAATAGTTAATAAATAGTTAAAAAGCATGAGTTACAGGTTAAAATCCGTCTAAAGCACTGCTCTCGTGAATCGAAATCAATTCTTAATTTCCATATGATACCTTTGCATAACAACTGAATGAAATGGATAGACTGCATTGACTGGTGCAGCGGTTCTCAATTCCAGTCCTCGCGCCCCCCTGCTCTGTACATTTTTTATGTCTCTCTTTGTTAACACACCTGATTCAGATAATGATTGTTCCCTACTCCCTGAGCAGGTGAAATCTGTTGAAGTTTACCTCACTTCGGAACATTCATTCACGGATTTGCGCTGCGCAATGTCTTCACACAAGTGTAACATCATATACCTTGGTAAATAAATACAATTTAAATTCACGTCTCACACACTTCAATGCACTTTGAATGGAACATATACGTTCGCTTCGAACTGGAATCATGGCGGAATATCCTGTGATGTCAACTTAGCAGGGCACTTACGTTCAAATAGAACAAACGTCTGAAGCGATAAGAGAAGCAATGGGGCGCGAGGACTGCAATTGAGAACCGCTGGACTAGTGCGCACAGTAAAGGTGTGGAGCAGCTCTTATATGCCGTAAGTATAGCATGCTGTAAATTAATGAACATAGACACTGGCAGCTTCAGTAAATGGCCACCCTGTGGTTGAGACTTGGTTTGTTGAGGTCAGCTGATCCAGACTTGTGCTGCTGTTCGCTACTCTTCTGTCACTGTAACACTAATCGCTTAATCTATGTCTACTGTTGCCATCAATATATATAAAGAGCCCAGACTCTTTTTTGCCAAGCCTTTGTGTGTGTGTGTCACTGTGCTTGATATCTCTGTGTGATGTATTTCAGCTGTGAGTGTGTTTCGGGATAGATATAGACTATGTAACTTTCTCAAAGAGGAGACAGTAACCTCATTCAATCAGCACTATTGCTGCCCTTCTGCCTCTGTGATGCTTCTTTCCGACCTGAACCATGCGGCAACTCTACAACACTCTAAGAAAGCACAAAACTGCTCTAAAGATTTGATTTGAGAAAAAGACGACACTAGAAGACAGAGAGAAAAGGGCGGGTGGAAGGACGGACTCTGACAGCTTCAGGACTCTGACATTTCTCTGCTTGGATAACCAATGCACCCTCTGTCCCTCCAGCCATGAAGGGAGGGGGTGTAATGTCAGTTGTCAATCAAGTTAGTCCCCACGCAGCTCTGGTTCCTGTGCTGTTGTGCATGGCCTGTCTGAGAGACAGACAAAGAGGCCACCTTTCACCCGGGCACCCCCCTCAGCACAACCTCTTACCCCAGTTGCAGCCTGAGGCTCGGCCAGAGGAGCTGAAGCATCAGTTTTGTGGAGGGGAAATAGAGCACAGGTGGTTCATTACATCTCTCATCCTCTCTAAGATAGGATTGCTTTACTAGTGTGACATTTAAACACGTTCCGAACTACTCAATTTTTTACAGTCTGTGTGTGTATTGTATCCCTTGTAGCCTTTCAGTATGGATATAGAAAAATCTGTTCTGTGGTTATGATAGTTTTTTGCATGTGCTCCAGGCCTCCTCTTTTACTTTTCATTTAGGCCAAAAACATACATACGGAAACACCAATTCTTGGCATACCTAACATGGTGGTTATTATTCTCTAAATGCAAGATGCTGATAGAGTTAGCTTCAAATATCTGTAACATATACATATATATGTATAGCTACATATGCAGACAGTTTAATAAAATTTAACTTACTTGATCAACAAGATTCTCTGATCCATCATGATGGACACCTGAAAGAAAAAAAAAATCACCATAGAAGATAGTTTTGCGGCAAAGCTGATAATGCTATACTTGTAGTTGCGTTGCATATTGCATTACACGTCTCATGCATTGCAATACAAAAATGTTTGTAATTTACTTATTAAAACTTACTGCTAAGCTATTATTGCTGCATCAGCACTGCAAAAAAGACTTCTTAATGTTTTTTTGTTTATATTTTTAAATTATTTGTACTAATAATTATACTCTGAAATACCTAAATATTGATAAAAATGCTATTTTTAAAAAATCATTGTGGTGTATGATATTAAACCTTGATTTAAATATTGTATCTTGAATATAAAGTGCATTTTGTCTTGGCTGACTTTTTTTAACTTGTTTTTAGTTTTTTTATACTTTGAGAAAAAAAGATATAAATAAAATAAAATGAAAAATAAAAATCATCCACTGTTGACAAAATATATTTGCATTAAAGATGCATTCTCTGAAGTCTTAACATTTTGCTTCTAAAGTAAATAATCTTGTTTTGAAACTTTTAAAATATTTTAACTGTAAAACAAAATAAATTCTTGCTAAGAAAAGCAGTCCTTCCTCCAGTGCTTAAAGTCTATGTGAATGATTAGAGACTGGAAAAGAGCTCTGCTTATTGTCAGTGTGAGTGCAAGAAAGAGATATCTCTGAAGCCATCACCTGGAGTCACTCATCAGTTCCGTCACAGTAAGACCTGAGAGATTAAACAAAAGGCAGTGGTGCTACAGAGCAGATGTGGTGGCTCACTGTCACGACTGCTACAAGAAGTGCCATTCATTCCATCTGAAACGGCTTTATCTGGCACTTTATCAACTCAGCAAATGCTGGGCCTTTATTGGATGTTCGACGTGTTGGCAGAAGAGAACAGGAGGGCCTGGATTCTCACTGGGTGAGCGGTTGCAAATCAGCAGCCCCCAAAATTCTCACTGCTGGGTTGAGATGTGTCCTATTGAAGTAAGGTTGGTAAGGGCAGACCTTTGGACATGTCAGAGTAGGAGTGACAGATGGAGACAAAGAAAGTCTGATGGGTTGTGTGTATGTCTGGCAGTAAGTATAAGTGTCCTGAGACCCAGAGCGTTAGATGTCATGTGGCCTACAGTAATCTGATGGGTTGTGTGTATGTCTGGCAGTAAGTATAAGTGTGTGTTACTCTCATTCAGGTCAAAGCGGTGAGACCCAGAGCGTTAGATGTCATGTGGCCTACAGGGGTGGCAGGGGTCAAGGGGTAGGGCTCCTGCCTGCTGGGGAGCTTTGATGGGTGGCACACTCTCCCAGGGAAACCTCCCAGGCTGGCCGGCTTAGGCGGGGAGGTGCTCTGCTGTCATTTGTATTGACTTCAGGCATGTCGGAGCTGTTTCCAATTACCCCTCTGGATCGGGTGGCGTGTATTTCTACGCGTTATATGGGATCATAATTGACTATAACTGCACCCTCTTAACTTTAACCAGGTGCACCGGCTAAACTGGAGAGATTAGGCTTGCACTCTTACAGGCACAGTGTGTGCCGAGTAAGTCATGCCAGGGTTCGACACCGGGATCCGATTTGGCCCTGAAGGAATAGTAGAGAGATTGGCCGTGACTTATTGCCAGATCTTACTGCTATCAGGCTGAGCGAGTGCACATGTGGCCGTGTGTGTTCAGAAGTCGTGTCTGCGGGTTCTGTTGTGCTTTACGAGCTGTGTTAAGTTGTTGTTGTATATTTGTGTTAGTCATGCTCTCCTGAGGCACAGCACTGCTTAGCCCAGCGCAGCAGCCGCAACCGCAACCATTTTTCCAAGAGGTCTCGACGGAATCGCTGCGGTAAGAAACAGTGAAAGTAACAACATGTGGACATGCACCCACCTGCGACGGGTGCTTTATGAGTGGCCCCCCACCTTCTTGGATTTAAATAGCCCCATTTACTGGCCTGACAAAGGCGGAAGAAGCCCAGTATACATCAGAACCCAGAACCTTACACCAGGAGAGGGGTGAGGAATGATGGCTCATTGGATTGCCACTCACTGAGAGCAGTTATGTCAATCCAGTCTAGTGTTTCAGAGTTCACCTCGGGCTTAAGCAGAGCTAAGTGCACACCGAGTGAGGGCAGCCTGGGTCAGCCTGCAACCAAAGACAACCATCCAACCTGAGAGGGAGGTTTCCATCAGTCTTACAAATCTTACTTAACAGTACACAAAATCTTACCACACGGACAGGAAAACAAAGGAAAATGATGAAAACAATGAGCCAGTCGTGAAACCAGAGAAGAAGCAAATGCATCCGTATATTTAGTTACACAATCTGACCGAATGCATGAGGTGGTCGGGACAGAGAGATGCTTTGGCTCTGAGTGTCCTTGTGTGGGATACTGTGTATGTGTTTGAGGTCTAACAAAGGGCAGAGAAGAGAGAATGAGGGCATTGTGTTGGACAGGCTGGTGTTGAACGGGGAAAGAGTGAGTCTGGGTTAAGTGCGCCCGTTTCTGACGACACTATAGAATAAAAATGTCTCCTGAAAACTGATGAGCTGAGCCTTCACTTTCAACAAGCTCATTACTGTCACTTCATTACCTGACCCACATTCATCTTTGATGCTGATAGAGAATCGAGGGGCAAGCAAACAGGTAGAGAGTGAAATTATTGTAAACATGGAAATTATGAGAAATAATGTTGGACATCTTTCTTTTTGGATAAAAATCATTATATATATATATATATATATATATATATATATAGTCCCAACTTTAATAAAATATGTGAAATTTTGAGATATAATATAAAATAGCAATTACTAGAAATAAAGCCACAATTATTAGACACACAATTAGGCACAATTACCTCATAGTATTTACAAATAAAAATAAAAATAAATCCTCTAAAACAGGCTTCTATAATAATGGGGACAATCTGTGACTTTTTTCAGAGAAGTAAAACAAATGCTTTTTGTTGTTGCTCCAAAATGCCAAATGATTCACTTTCAATTGTTTGTGTTACTGTATTAAGTGATCGCACAGATCATTTGTTCTAATGTACTTTTTGGACAATTGACAGGTGGGAGGAGATGTGCAGCTTGATGAGAGGAAGTACATATAAGTTTGTGTTTGGGGGGAGGAGTGTGTTTTCAATTAAACAATATGTGTTATACGGATGGTTAAAAATCCTGTTACACAGAGGAGAGTGTGTATAACTCTGCCAGCATTGAAATGCATGCTCCGATTCCTCACTAATTAAAGCAGCAACTTCAGAAATGCCATAATAATCATTAATTAGGGGGCTGCTATTTTCAACATAATTTGCTAATTAGTCGGATACACAGCACGGTGGATGTGACTAATTATTGGTGGGTTAGAGCAATAGACACTTGTGACTTGGGTGAAAATCACACTATTATGGGGTCTCACTATTATGGGCGTGACTGAGGACCCGACAGAGCCTTAATGGCTTGTAGTCTGTTACCCTCCTCCTTTAAATAAAATGCACTACATTGAACACTGGACACAGTTTATTTACTCAGACTTGAAGATGTAGTGTCCACACATGCTCTAATTAGTATGTTATCGGCTTTACTCTTGACCCCACTGGCCTGTTTGTGATTTTGGATGAAAAATACATCTCAGCCCACAGCGTGTGACTTCCTGCTGTGTGACCTAATCTCCACACAGACCTTTGAATCCCATACTCTTCAAACACTCCACAGAGGCCTGTATGCACATATCTACTTGTGTTGTTATGCGTATATGTAATGTATTCACTAAAGTTGTGTTGTGCAGCACATTTTACAGAAGAAAATCTGTTGAAGATGCGGTTATCTTGTTTTATAGTCTTTAAAAATCCGGTCAAAGCCTCTGAATAATTCATGTCTGAAATCTTTAGGGCTGTTACAGGAGCTCTAGATGGTTGTTAGTTTGTTGCTATTGACTTTGTTTAAATGAATTTCCTTTTGATTGCCTGAGGGAAAATCCTCTAATATTCACCACAATTAAGAGCAGTTAAAATCCATCCAAGATCATGGAGATATGGTGAAATACTTTTTAATCATTAGTACTGTATGCCCATACTCTAGAGCTGCTTTATAATAACTATCCATTGAATGGTCACTAACCCGCACAAATAAAGCTATTGACACAATACTTTAATAAGCACTGTTAAAAATACATTGTACAGACAAATATTTGGATTGCTTCTGGTGTGTGTGTGTGTGTGTGTGTGTGTGTGTGTGTGTGTGTGTGTGTGTGTGTGTGTGTGTGTATGTCTGGTTGTCTTCACCATTGGTGTATCTTGAGAGGATGAATTCTAGAGAAAGTTTAGGTTTCCTTCTGTCAGTGTGTGTGTCGCTGGACTATCCCACATCAGAAAGGGACAAAAACAATGGGTCTGTAGGGCCCTGAGGCCATTCAGACTTTACTTTTCTCCAGATCTTATTCAGTACTGTGTGTATCGAGTCACTGTATGAGTCTTCAGTGAATGAGAGGGAGGATCTCAAGGGCAAATGAATGTGTTCACATGCACCGATTATTATAAAAAATAACCAAACATGTATAGTTATGTAGGTCTCATATTTATAATGATCAGATATTTTTGAGGGCTTATATTTTTTATATAATATTGGTCAGTATTTTCTTGTGTTTTTTTTTTTTCTGTTCAGCAAAGATGCATTACATTGAGCAGAAGTGACAGTGTTGACATTTTCTTATATTAAATGATGGCAAATGTTGCTCTTTTGAACTCTCTATTCATCAAAGAATCCAGAGTTGTTTTAAATTGTCAGAATATTTCAAATTAATACAGTTCTGACAGTATTTTTTAATCAAATAAATGCAGCCTTGGTAAGCATAAAAAACTTCCTTCAAAAGCATTAAAAATCTTAACTGAACTGAAAATCTGACCCCAAAGTTTTCAATGGTAGTGTATATGCAATCTCGATCACTAAGTGTTCAAATGTAGAAGCGTTCCTCTAAATACATGACACAGTGGTCATAGGTCATTTTGCAGTGACTTTGTAAACTTAACCTCCAAGCACAATGATGTATGTTCATTTCTGCATGCATTTTAGAGTGTATTTTTAATATACAATGTATATGCTTGAATATTTCCTAACATTTTCTTTCTGTATCTTTTTCTCTAATGCTGCTGCTTCTCTGTACGTCCTTCAAAAAGGTAAAACAATCCTTTATTCAACAGCCATGAAATACTATTTGTATCACAGAATATATGGGAATGTGTGTTTAGATGCAGTAGTGTGGACTTATTTATACCATTAACATATCAAATCTTCTCCATCTACCCCAGACCTTCACAGATTTTGCCCTGTCCAGATCTAATTCCATCCCTATTGGTTAAATTTTTCCCATTCGCTCTCTCTCTCATGCACTCTTTTGGAGAGACCTTTACTCATCTTGCCTAATGACTTCCAAATACTTCATCAGCATGTAGCCTTAACCTTGCTGTTGTTACCAAACACCATAACAGCTCTAATTAACTGCTTCCCCCTTCTGTTTCACCTACCTCAACACACATGCGTGCACAAATACTAAGCCAGTTTCATTTTGCTGAGTTATTTGCCCAGTGCTCTGTACAGTTTTAGTTCTACAAAGGGAATATAAGAGCTTTGCATGGATGGATGATGTTAGAATCACTGGCTCTTGCCCCATTGGCCATAAGAACCGCATCTCTTGTTTATTAAAGTGCTTACGGCAGTGTTTAGTCAAGGACTCAACATACGTACACGTACTGAATCCAGAGCAATAAGGAGAGTTGAGTTTGCCTCAGCAGATTCACATTGAGACGGCATTAACCCTGAGTACTAGTCTGGGCATGTGTACCCTGTTTAGAAGGAAAACAGCCCTATAATATGTTACATTTATATACATATTTAGGGCCCGAGCACCGATGGTGTGAGGACCCTCTTGTATCTGCTTTGTTTATTATTATTATTATTCTTCTTCTTCTTCTTCTTCTTCTTCTTCTTCTTCTTCTCCAAAATGAATCGCATTTTTGAGGGCCTAAACATGCTCGAAAAGTCCTGAAACTTTGCACACGCGTCAGACCTCGTGAAAATTTACGGATGATATAGGTTTCAGAAGAGGGTGTGGCAAAAGGACTCGACAGCGCCACCTACCGTAAAAAAATCAACAGCCCTCGAGCTGTGTTTCACGTACATGCACGAAAATTGGCACACATATGTAAAGCATCAGTACCTACAAAAAAGACTCTTGGAGCAATATCCGAAACCCAACAGGAAGTCGGTTATTTTTAATTTTATGGGCAAATTTTGCATCATTTTTGTCATTTGCATGCCTTGTATTTTAACGAACTCCTCCTAGAGATTTATTCAGATCAACACCAAATTTGGTATGCCTAATCTAAAGGCCTTTGCGATGTTAAATTGCGAAGATCTTGAGTTTTCGTTGAAGCGCGTGTCCGTGGCGGCCTGACGAATTTCGATGATCCGCCATGAAAAATGAAGTTGCTATAACTCAGACATACAATGTCCAATCTGCCACAAACTTCACATGTTTGATAAGACTCCTGACCTGAACAGATTGACATGCCCATATTCAGTTATAGTCATAGCGCCACCTACTGGCAACAGGAAGTGACATATTTTACGCTGTAACAAACTACCCCAAGAAATTTTATGATATAATTCTTTTTTTTTCAGTCACTCTATTCTAAAGGCCTGGGCGATGTTAAATTGTGAAGATCTTGAGTTTTCGTTAAAGGGCGTGTCCATGCCGCGGTCACAAAGTTCGATGTCTCGCCATGGGAATAAAAGTTATTGTAACTCAGGCATAAAATGTCCGATCTTGCCCAAACTTCACATGTTCGATAAGTGTCCTGGCCTGAACACATCTGAAGGCCAATATTCCATTGGGTGTGGCAAAATGCCTCGATAGCGCCACCTATACATTTTCAACGGAGTGCGCCTCGAGCTACGTTTCACGCACATGTACAAAAATCGGTACACACATGTAACACACCAATACCTACAAAAAAGTCTCTTGGTACGAAATTCGAATCCCAACAGGAAGTCAGTTATTTTGAATTTTCTCTGCAAAATTTGTGTTGTTTTTGACATTTTCAGGGGTTGTACTTTAACGAACTCCTCCTAGAGATTTATTCAGATCAACACCAAACTTTGTCAGTGTAATCTAAAGGCCTTTGCGATGTTAAATTGCGAAGATCTTGAGGTTTCGTTTAAGGGCGTGTCTGTGGCGGCCTTACAAATTTCGATGTTTCGCCATGAGAAAGGAAGTTGCTATAACTCAGACATACAATGTCCAATCTGCCCCAAAACTTCACATGTTTGAGAAGACTCCTGACCTGAATATATCTACATGCCAATATTCAGATATCGCTATAGCGCCACCTGCTGGCAACAGGAAGTGACATGATTTACGCCGTAACAAACTACTCCTAGAAATTGTAAGACATTTTATAATTTTTTTTGGTCAATATAATCTAAAGGCCTTTGCGATGTTAAATTGTGAACATCTTGAGGTTTCATTAAAGGGTGTGACCATGGCGCCATGACAAAGTTTGATGTCTCGCCATGGGAATAGAAGTTATTGTAACTCAGGCATAAGATGTCCGATCTTCCCCAAACTTCACATGTTCGAAAAGAGTCTTGGCCTGAACACATCTGAAGGTCAATATTCCACTATAATCATAGCGCCACCTGCTGGCAACAGGAAATGGCTTGTTTTACACTAACTTAAACATGCAATGTCCAATCTGCACCAAACTTCAAATATTTGGAAAGGACTGAAGAAATGTACATGCCAAAATCCAGTTATAGTTATAGCGCCACCAGCTGGCAGCAGGAAGATTGGCACATATAAATGACTTTGACATATTCCTCTTATATTTACCACATTAAACGCATATTTCTCGCCGTTCGCTGTTTTACAAAAGCCACCCGGTGGTGGTGAGCCCGGGTGCGAGGGCCCGTTCATCGCTGCTTGCAGCTTTAATTAACTTTTGATCTTTTAACCGGTACTTGCCTCTCAAGTCAATAGAGAGAAGTGTGAACTTAGGGGAAGAACATGTCTCTCAAGTTCAAGGATCCTTTCGCCTCGCTTAATAAACATATCTCAAGATTCAGGCTTTAAAATCCAGGAACCCTGCTGGGGCGCAACCTGACCTCATAAGTTTATTAATTACTTTTGTTATTAACTATTCATTATGGTTTCTGATGTCCGTCCCAGTGCTATATATTCTTTCCTTTAGCCGCCGTATGAAAATCCAACAGTCCACTGAACTTGATAAGTGTGCCATCATCTCGTTAATCAAATTACTTGTGAACCGAAATTGACAGTTTTCATTAATTATAAAGGATTATTCTAATTGCGATTCAAATTTATTCATTTAGAACAGACGGCATTCAGTAATATTTCAGCAAATTTGCATATTAAATGGAGAGGGTGGTTGATTAAGTATGGTAATGTATGCACGATGCCTTATTTTGTTTCTGGTGGGCCATATGCGGCATGGTGGCTGGGGCAGGTGAAGACTCCAGAACGTGTTTAATTTGTTTGACAAACACGGAAGGGGACACAACACGTCCTCTGGCACCCTGCGCTCCACTCACCCCTGTGACCCTCACCTCCCTTTGCACCCAACTTTACCTTTAACTACTGCTTTGCATCCCTGAGAGCTGCCCAGATACTGTTGAACTAAACTCAGCCTATATGTGGAATAAACTTGCATGTCACTTCTTACAGGGACAGTTCATCCAAAAATGAAAATTCAGTATACTTACCACACTCATGTTGTTCCACCCTGCATGACTTACTTTCTTCTGTGGAACACAACTGGAGATATTTTGACGAATGTTCATGCTGCTCTATTCCTTTCTCCATCTCCATCATTTCCTTTTTTACTAAAAAAAAAAAAGAAAAGAAAATCATACAGGTTTGGAACAACATTATGATGAGTCAATGCTTTTTTATTTTTGAGTGAACTATTCTTTTAAGGTTCTGATCAACATGTCTTACAACATTGTTTCTTAAAAGTGTCATCAAGTCATAACAATGGCTGAAATCTACTAAACCTGTCACACTTTATTAGTTTATTCTTATTCAGAAACTGGCACTGTGTTTTTGCAACACTTCAAACTGATTTTAATACTATTTTACACTACAGCTGTGTCCCATTTGTCCTCTGTTCCAATTCTTAAGGTTAAATCAAACCCATTCTTTCTGGAGTTTCTCCGCAACCTGATTTGTAATATTTTTAATGGATTATGAATACACAGCAAGAGGAGAAGTGGAATTCCTGCACCAAACTCATGCAAAGGGCATTGCTTTAGTGTAATTTAATACAATAGTTATGGCAAATGAAAAAAAGAGGAATAAAAATGAGCACATCTATCAACACTATACACAATATGCCCTTGCTTGCACAGGAACTCTTTATCAAGTTAAATATAGCTTGCATACTATAGTTTGAATTTAGTTTGCAGATACAAAATTTTAGAGCATTTGTGTGTTTATACATCATCTTCAAGCGAAGAAAAACTACACGCCCGGGCTGCCGTCATCCAATATAAATGCATTAGTGCAAATTTCAGTCTAGTAGCACAGTCCAATGGCAATAAAGCATTATTACATTCCTTAGCAGGGGTCAAGCCTCTCTGACAGGTCAACGGTTAACCCATAGCTTTACTTCGGCCCTGGACTGTTGTTTTGGCTGGGTGCCTGGGTGTCCCTGGGTGCTGGCCACTTAAAAAGAAATAACCTAGTGCAGCTGCTGGTGTGTTTAATTAGAAGGGGTGCTGATTTTATGTGTGTGTGTGCCTATAATGATGCTGAAACAGATCCTGCGCTTAGACGGCTGAGTATTGACAGTCTTGAGTGGCCCGGTGACAAGGCCATTCTTCATTACTCATGGCCGCAGGGAGAGAGGGGACATAGGGTGGGGTATTGGGTGGTAATGGGGTTTTGTGATTTGGCAGCGGGCCAGAGGTGGCACACCCAGTTGGGAGAGGCTCGACACGATTGCCATCACTTTGCCTGTCTCAGATTTATGAGGGCTGCTTTAGAAAGGAAATGTTTCAATTAGCTGTGCCTGCCATGCATGTCTATCACCCTGACAGGCATTTATTTACGACATCATAGAATTAAATCCTGTGTACTATGTGCTCCATACACACACACAGAGAGATATGCATGCATACACACACATCTTTCTACAGATCTACAGATCTCATTCATTCTGACCACCAGTCATATTGTTTTATTTACTTTGCCTGTTGCCCTGCTGAAGTTTATTCATGCCAGGGAAGTGCTTCTTTAATTCTCTGCTCTATGACTAAGTGGAAGAACCTTTTAGAAACATGTTCTACACAAGCACATAAACACAGACGTGAATACTTAGCCAACACATTATTACTGGGGGGCGAAGGAACCTCAGTACTCATGAGGGCGATAGATTACCTTCCAATGCCTGAGCCTTTAAACCGGATGTGCTGTTTTCAAGAAGCTAGCTACAAACATGTTCACAGTTTATATAACTTTAACTTACTCTTTAAACTGTTGCACTGGAATGAGAGCAGTTGAACTAAAAAAAAAAAAAAATGACAAAAGGGGGCAATTTATGCTAATGTCCGCTTTAGCACCCCTTTGTATCAATACAGCTCGCGAAGTTAGAAGTGTTTGCGTTCACATATTTGTTTTGGGCCTAAGTCCTGATCTAAACTTCCCTGAATGGGATTGTAAAAGATATTATAGAATGGCAATGATGGAGTGCACATTTGAATTTTCAATAAAACTGACTGTAAGCTAAGTCTTGTTTTACTGTGAACAGTAACTACGTACACTACCATTCGTTTCCCTTTTGAACGGTCTCTCCTGTTGTGTCGCTGAAACTTTTGGGGAAACTCCTGTTTACTCTGAAACTGAAGTCTGATTTGTAGCTGCACAAACCAATGGCCTTCCCCTGTGGCCATCCGGCATTTCTAAGATTCTATGTCGGCCGCTTACTTTGTGATTCCTCTGGACCTGCTAAACATGCAGCCCCTTCAGTAGTGGATCAAATCCTATGTTCCGTCCCACTCTTGGCACCTGGGACATTTTCATCTCAGGGTAACCCACCACTGCATCAGAGCTGTGGCCCTTTGGAAAGCCTCTCGCCTGTTTCAATCAGGTGTCCCATAGGGACTGACCTTAAGAAGGAAGATGGTCAAAGGTTGGGGAACTCTGTAGGAGGGCAGACCTGCGTCCGGCTCCTGGTCAAACCTGGAGCAGCACTTACACATCAACTGCCTTGAGATGATGGTGGTTTTTCTGGGCCTAAAAATGAACAAAAAAATTAAAATTTCTTGGTTTTCACAAAATATTAAGCAACACAACTGTTTTCAACATTAATAATAATATTTTTTCTTGAGCAACAGATCAAGAAAAAATATAATTTTTTAGAATGATTTCAGAAGGATCTTGTGACACTGAAGCCTGGAGTAATGGTCGCTAAAAATTCAGCTTTGGCAGCATAGGAATAGATTATTTAGAATATTTAAAAATAGAAAACAGTATTTTAAATTGTAATTATATTTCATATACTTCATATTACAGTTTTTACTTTTATTCTTGATGAGTGTAAGAGATTCTTTCAAAAAGATTCAAAAATCTCTTTAAAAATCTTTTAAACCGTAGTGTACCTAAGCAACTGTTGTTGTCTGCCAACAAGCTTTTGCTTTTTTATAACGTAAATCTATGGAGGATTCTTGTTTGGATAGTTTTGAACACAATTTAACTAAAATGATCTTAAAATATAATAACATTGCTGCTGTGGCACTTGTAGTAATGACATTTTACAGAAAATCACGCTGTTCACAGAAATTTGCATTCTTATAGAATTTCTAAAACTTATCTGAATTAGTTACAGTAGCCCAAGAGGGATGGATCTTAGAAAAAGGTTAGTCAAAGCTGAACTTAGTCAAACTGATTTTTTTGCATCATTACTCCAGTCACACAATCCTTCAGAAATCCTTTTAACAATCTTATTTTCTACAAAAAAAAAAAACATTTATTGTTATTATTATCATTATTATTATTATTATTATTATTAATGTTGAAAAGAGCTGAGAATATTTTTTTTTTAGGTTTTTTAGGGGGGATAAATTGAAAGAACAGCAATGATTGTTACATTTGTTACAGTTAAATTTATTGTTACATTTATATTATTTACATCAAGCTTTTGAATGGTATAGTAGTGTATATTGTTATTGAAACTTCATAATATTTCACTTGATTATACATTTAGTCAGGAATTATAGTTTGGAAAAAGTCTTTGGAAAAAGTCTAACTAGTAAAATGTTTACACGTTATGTGAAAACTAGTACAAGTAAATAAATAAATAAAAAGAGACTTACTCATGTTTATGATCTCTGCTGAATAAAGTGCTTCATTCTTTTTTTCTGAGGAAATCCAAATCTCAAATCCTCAACCACATCACATCTTTTTGGGGTGAATTATGTCTTATTCCTCTCATCGCGAAGCAAACAGTAAAATAAAAAAAAACTTGAAGAACAATCTCTCTGCGTTGTCTTCTGTTGTGTGGGCGTATTCAAAAGCCGCGCACTTCAGTGAAACATTTGAATCTCAATAGCGCGCTCGGCGCGGGGGCGTGGTCGCATTAGAAAATAATGAAGGGAGACGTGAAAAACGGACATCGCGTTGTTTTCATATGGATTACTTTATCACAGAATATTTGTTTTCAGCAGCACTCATTTAGTTTAAAAGTAGACATGTCAGGCTTTCTATAGATATCTCTCTCATGTCTCTTCGTTGAGTATTCACTGAGTTACAGTTCATTTTAATGACGCATTTGTAACTGAAGATCAGCGCAGACAAAGGCTGCAGACAGCACTCCTTGTTTGTTATCTTTATTTTATAAGTGCACAAAGTTTTGTTGTTATTATGTCTGTATACAAAAAAAGTAGACCCTTTACAGATTCGATTGGTGTATTGCTCTTATCTGTACGATCAAAACTGAAAGTGTAATTTAAGTTCTTTTCGGGGTTATCAGGAGAAAATACCCCAAAACGCGTATACGCGTTAATCGACTCCAGAGGGTTAACAAAGATGTACTAATTCTAAAGGGTGTAACAGGCCATCATAACCAAAACTAGCCTTGAAAAGGGTTTTAGGGCTTCTACTTTAGGACTGCACTCTGAATCCAGGAGTCCAAAACTCCCACTTTCTGCTTCCATCAATGTGACATGATGAGTCCGGCACCCCTCCACTTTGTCATGAGAAATATTTAAAGAAAAACAGAGTGAAATTACCTGACACAGGACAGGATTAGACAGAGAGCACGGACTGATAAATTTTTCAGTGCAATGAGATGTTGTGGCTGAATAAAACATTGCTTTTTAAATAGACATGGGCTAACATGAAATACCACGACTTAGGTGCCCTTGAGCAAGGCATCGAACCCCCAACTGCTCCCCGGGCGCCGCAGCATAAAATGGCTGCCCACTGCTCCGGGTGTGTGTTCACAGTGTGTGTGTGTGTTATGAAAGGTGTTTCCTGCCAGTCTCTCAGTGAAGCCATTGACAGCTATACACTTTCACTTACACTCACTTATGAAAGGTGTTTCCTGCCAGTCTCTCAGTGAAGCCATTGACAGCTATACACTCATGTCACCTGCAGCCACACTGACTTACTATACAGTTCAGTATACTCTCTCTCTCAGTCCACTCTTTCTTAATACTTTCACATCAGATTTGATGTCATCCTCCCATATTTTACCCGATACCGAATGGCAGCCTGTCTGAGCATGTGTGACATGAAGAAATGTGTGTGTGTGTGTGTGTGTGTGTGTGTGTGTGTGTGTGTGTGTGTGTGTGTGTGTGTGTCCATAGCTGACCTCGGTGACAATACATGGTGCACTCTTTGTGAGAACAGAGACTCTCTCACACAGCATTAGTATGCTAACATGCCCTCTCGCACCTTCCGCTCGTTACCTAACGTTATCCTACACACTAGGCCGGTTCGCCCCTTTTTCTCTCTCCGGCGCTGTATGTCAGTAACCCCACTGTTACTCTGAGCTCTTACAGATGGCCCGAGCTCAGATAGCATCTGCCTCCTCCCATCCATCATAAGCGGCTGTTCTGCAGAGCTCCTCGGCAGGGGCACGCGTGCCTGCCAGATCCGTTACCCCACCTCCGTGTGTGGGACTCAGGTACCGAACGCTGCCTGATAGCCTGTGGTCACTAGAAAAGGTGAGGAACCAGATTCTCCACAGTCCAGACTGGGAGCGAAGGCCTGACTGTGGGTTATTAATGGGCCCCCCTCATTGTGCGTCGGCCCCGAAGGCGTCTGCCTCCGTAGCTCCTGGCACGGGACTCTGCCTCATAAATCTCCTTAAATAATACCGCGCAGCAGCTAGGGGAAAGGGGTCAATACGGAAACAAGGCAGTCAGGCTGAGATGAAGTGTCAGTGATGCATGGCCTGTGCCCTCTGAATGCAGGTAACGTTCCGCCCAACACACACACACACTCACATAGAAAAAAAGGGGAGGAGGGTATCAAGACACAAAGCACAAGCTGGAACTATTAAAGAGATTTTATCAGGAAAGGCAGATATATTTTCATGTGAAACTTAGACTCCAGAGGTGCCGAGGAGTCCCCCAAAATCAGAGCTCCACCAGCAGACGAAGGAGCTATAGGTCGCAGCTATTGGAGTGGCAGCTGAAAGCCGAACATGTGGTTTGAATTAAGACCCTCCCCAGGGTTTAGCCCAGCAGCGGGGGGAGGCAGGATCTGAGACTACCTTGTGATGATAGACACATCCGTCTGATTATTGTTCTTCTCTTGACACACATCACTTTCACATGTGCTGTAGAGTTCCCACGCTTTTTTCCTCTTCGTGCTTCAGAAGATTTAGTGAACTCAAAATGTGTATGTGATCAATTTTCTTGGAACATTATAGGCTGGGTCAAGAAACTATAACCAGGATTATGGTGGCAAAAAGTGACAAAAATGCCTCCAAAATAAATTAATCTGCTATCTAACACTTAATATAGTTTATAATATTCAGTTCATTGAAATGGATAACATCAGTTTAATTTAATATTTATGTATATAGGCACCCATAAATTTGTTTAAGCATGTACCAGCTTCCAGCTAAGTCTTGGTTCTTTTCAAGGTTTGTTCTTCATATGCTTGAAGATCTTTGGGAGTTTATCTTTGTCACAGTCACTCTTGGTTTGGTCACTGGAGGATTTTGCTATTCTTTAGAAAGTTGCTTTGGAAAAAAAAAACATTAATATTGTATATTTTATTTAAAAAGTTTTAAAATGTAAGAAAAAAATCTTGATTTGTCATTTATAGACTAGCTATTTACACTATTGTTTAAAAGTTTGGGGGCAGTTTTGATTGATTGATTGATTGATTGATTGATTGATTGATTGATTAATTGATTGGAAGAAAGACATTAATACTTTAATAAAATAATAAGCACCAAATCTGCATATTAGAATGATTTCTGAAACTGAAAACTGCTGAAAATATCAAATAAATTGTACTGATCAAATAAAGACAACCTCTGTGAGCCTAAGAGACTTCTTTCAAAGACATTGAACTGTAATGGAGCATAGTATTAGTTCTGGCAGGTCACGTTAGTCAAGCTCGCATCAGCTGACATTGATCCACGTCTACCTATAGGAATACGATGCCAATCACAATTCCCTTCATAAAGTCCTTTCAGTCATTATTCAGCAGCTATCGCTTTGCTCAGGCGCTAATCACCCACCTCCATCCCCAACTCCACCTCTCGTCCAGTCAGGACTTAGCATTGGATATTTCTTCTTGAGTCAGACCACTGAATTATGTTGATATATAAAATAATCATTTAGAACATCAATGATATCTGCTACATTAATCATTAATGTTGGTTCTGTCCTGTTTACCCTAGGGGGGTATTTATGCTCTCCCTGCTCCTATGCATGCAGGCTGCGTAGTTGGGCAGGGAGTGTTGCCCAGAACAGAACCATACCCCCAATCTAAAATGTATGCTAATTGTAAGTTATCTATAGTGGCCCTGACAGTGTATTTGATGTTTATATCATAATTAAATGTAGTTTTTAAAATTGTGATTTAAATAGACCTGATTCAACCAAACCGAACAAGACCTCAGCTAGACAAATAGCATTGTTTTGAGATGTACCATCTGTTTTGATTCAAGAGTTCACTAGCAGTTACAGTACTAAATTATTGCTGTAGCAGCTCTACTCTGAAGCAGCCTTCAGTGCTGCGCTTGGCTCAGGGAACGCAGCCCGTGCTCCAGAGCTTTGAGCACAGAGAAGACTGTTATATATTCGTTTAATAAAGTCAGAGACAAATGAAGCCCCCCTTCCAAAGACGATTGTGTTACACACTTCATGAACCAAATTAGTGTGGCAGCGCAACACGCTGGAGCGTCGCTTTTGTTCCGGAGATGATCTGCATAGCGGAGCTCATTTCTCAGACAGATAAATCTGACGGCAAGCCGTGACTTCCCCCCTGAAGTAAATAGTATAAATAATGAAAGGGTCTGCCAGCAGTGCTTGAGGAATGACTTCATCCCGAGCTATTTATACAGACTGTCAGAGGGGAACAAAAAAGGAAGTGGGCAGGGAAGTGAAGAGAATGGAACCTCCATCTGATTGGATAAAGAAACAGACTGGCTAATGTCTTCTGGGTAATAGAGATGGAGCACCACTTGAGCGTTGTGTATGTGGTTGGGACGGAGGGAAGCTTTTAATTGAGAGGTGAGAAGGATGGATCCCACAGGTTAACTCTATTCTTTAAGGGCCATTAATATGGATCAGATAAGGGTTTTAGTGCACTGCACCTCAAGTGACACATGACATGCTCTATTAATCCTATTGATGGTGTGGACTTGCTGGATGATTATAGTTGAGTTTATCATATGCTGTTAATACAGCTATGGTTAATATGTAAAATAGATGTGAATTATCATGAACCTTTGTACTCGGGTCACAGCTAAGAGTCAAATACTAAAGGGCACAAGGGGCACTTAAGGGACATCTGAAACTCCTGTCTCTACCTAGACAAGTCGTAGATTCAATAGCTTTCCTGCTCATATGATAATCAGAGCAGTTACACCACCATTGAAAAGTTTGAGGTTGTTTAGATTTTTTGAAAGAAGTCTCTTATGCTTAACAAGGCTCAGTAACGGTTCTCTATAGCCCCTTTCACACTGCGATTCCGGCAAATACACGGGTAATGTGTCCCGGCATTTGTACCCGGGTCGCTAGATTTTGCACTTTCACACTGCCAGTGATAACCCAGAATATGTGCGTGCGTTCACACACAACCCGTAAAGGTCCCGTGAATACACGTGATATCAGGGTGTGACCTGTAATGTACGAGTCGAAAACGCTAGGCACGTTAACTTTCACTTAAGCTGGTGAACGATCTCAGCTTCAGCGCGGAAAGTAAGGAACTAACTAATCTCTGCTTCGTTACAGTTTGCACATATTTTTTCGTCGCGAACATTGATCTGCCTTCAAAACACGCTAAAAGAGTCGCGCGATAACGCGCGTCATCACTACGACACGGCATTAGTTCTGGCTTTTGTTCACACAGCGCTCGCTCCGGGACTGAACCCGGCAATGTTACGAGGTCCCCAACCCAGGATCAATCCCGGAATCAATCCCGGGACGTGTTTGCTTTCACACAGAAGTCGACCCGGCAATGTTCCGGCAATTTGCCGGGTCCGACGTGCAGTGTGAAAGGGGCTTGAGTTAATATATTTTAAAATGTAATTTATTCATTTGACGGCAAAGCTGAATCAGTGTCATATGATCCTTCAAAATCATTCTAATATGTTGATTTGGTGCTCAAGAAACATTTCTTGCTGTGCTGCTTAACCATGTTTTTTCAGGATTATTTGATAAATATAAAGATCATAGAACATCAGTTAATTGCAATAGAAATCTTTTGTAACATAATAAATGTCTTTATTGTCACCTTTTTATAAATTTAATGCATCCTTTCTGAAAAAAAATATTAATTTCTTTAAAACAGTATCTTTTACTTTTAGAATGGTATAGTGTATATCCTTGCACTCACCTGTGGAAGTATGTTTCCACCTGTTAAACTAATTAAAAACTTAATTATAGCTTCATATCACATAATTCTGATGTTTAGATCTCAAAAAGTGACTTCAGATCTTACATTGTGATTTTATATCTCATACTCCAATTTTATTTCTCACAATTGCAACTTTTATTTCTTGTATACCAAACAAAGTGACTTCATCTCTCTTTATCTCTCAAAGTGAATTATCTCACAATTGTGCCTTAATTTCTTATTTTAAACTCTATCTCACAGTTACCTTCTTTATTTATTTTTGACTCTGAGGTAAAAACTTCCAAACTTCCCAAACACTTGGCTTTCTTGAATATCTTTGTAAACATATTAAATCAACCCAGTAAGTGCATTATTTTCCAATCCAACATTTTTTTCTACTGCTGATTATGGTTGGATTTGTGTCTTTGAAAGTTTCTTTTAACCAGGCCAACTTGTCTAAAGTGTATTTTAAACTGTAATATCACCAGACTCATTTGGTTTCCTCATTTAGTAGCTATTTAGGAAGTGTTTCATGTTCTTATAATTAGAGCTCTTGTCTCTCGGCTCCTTCTGGCCCCTCCTCTCTCCACTCTGTAGTTTTGTCTTGATGCAGCTTGTACCGCAGATCAAAAAAATGTCCCACTGAGGATGCCATACTGCTGGCAATTACCAAGATGTTTATTATGTCTTGTGTAATAATTTTGGTTGCTACAGGGATTATTTAAAAGTTATTACTGCTTTGATGTTCATGCTTTTCTCAGGTTGTGATTGTGTGTTTAATTGTACCAAAGTGACACGTAAACCCCATCTTAATTTAATGAAAGCGAGAAAGTAAAATCATTAAAATATGACTGCATCGGCAGCCCGGCTGTGTAATCATTTTGGTAAATTTGTGCTGGGAGGCATGATAGGGCAAACTGTACTCATTTGCAGGAGGCTAATTTAATAAACCTCAACCCTCTTTATATGAAGGTTGAATGTTTTCCTGGTTAACCCAATTGAAAACCACACCAATTTGCTGTACTAATATTTCCAGAACTATCAGGCTAATGATGCTAACTCCAAACAGCCCGGAACCAGTAATTAACGGGGATGGTAATGAAAAGGTGATGGCACCTCCAGCATGCAGCATTGCGGACACTATCTATCTCGGACCGGTGGAAAATTCCTCCTTTTATCTCACAACCCATTATAATCCTCCTCTTCTAATTAGCCACTGCGTTCAGGCAGAATGGAGAATTGCAATGTTCATCTTCATCTTTTTCCGGAGAGACTGAGAGAGCAGGGTTCAACCCAAAGAGACTAGTGAGGAAGAGAGAAATGCTGTCGGTAGGAGGAGGAGAAGGAGGAGGAGGGGAGAGACAGCAGTGTATGTTACACTCTGCTGGTCACCTGTCAGCTGTCAGAGCAATTACAGCACCTCCTAGTGTTAAATGTTTAAAGTGCGCATTAGCATGTAGCACAGTGGCATCCTGTCCTTGTGATCCTGCAAGGCTGGCACTCGCAGACAAGCCCCTGTGCCTCCACAAATCGCTGCAGACAGCGCGCTGTTAAAATCAATATGCTGCAGTTTTGTAGCACTTCCATCTGACTGTGTGGCGTTGTCTAATACTATGTAAATAATAAATTATCAGGAGCAGATTACCAGGCGGTGGAGACACTCCACCTCACAGTCACTAAGCGCTCAATAGCACTAATAGGGTCGCACATCCCACTTTTCCACATCTCTTTTGCACCGGCTTAGTCTTTTGAATACACTATAATTAAAAAAGAAAATAACCTTTTTTTTTCTTTTTTCTTAGCGTGAAGAACATTTTAATAATCTTAAGAACCCTTTTCCACTGTATAGAACCATTTGCGGAATCTCACTCTCACAAGTGTTTTTTTTTTTTATCTTATAGGTTCTTCTATGACATTGTTATGAAAACCACCTTTCTGAACCTTTATTTTTAAGAATGTGGAAAAGTTCCATCAAAGCTAAAGGTTCTTCATGAACCCAAGGCCAATAAAGAAGCTTTATTTTTACAGAAACAATAACTGGATTTATTAAAGATGCATTGAATACATTTACATAATTAACAGTTACATTTATTTTGAAGGCAGAGAGTCTGATTTTGATGGTCATTTTCCCCGTCTGCACTTTTTTGAGGCTTCCTATGAGCGCTGCCATTTTTCAACTGGTAAAATATAGCATGGACCCCTTTGTTGTGGGTTAAAAGAGCAATTAGGTTTTAGTGGGACACGCCGGATAAGAGGAGACAGAAGCAGGGAGCGAGTGAGCTCTAATTAGGTCAGTGGAAGAGAAAGGCAGCACATTCGGTCTCTGTGAAAAGGTCCCTCTGTCCTTTGCGTCCCATCTGCGGGTTACTGGATAAGACAGGTGAAGGCAAGTAGAAGTGGTAGCTGTCAATACGCCTCCCTCGCTCCCCTTCCCTCTGATGCCATGAATTATTTGTGAGAGCAGGCGATGACAAAAGGATGTCACTCGCTCTCAAAGCCTCACCTGCCGTCACACCCACAGAGGGTTGATTCCATCAGACACGCAAGGGGGAACCAACTCCCTTTACATTTCTCTCTGCTCTTCTCTTTTTTCTAACCTCACAATTTCTGTATCAAAGCACAGTAAACGACTGTCATCTTGCTCTAGCTTGACCCTCTGAGCTCCTCCTCTTCCATGCTACACATTTACATCTTTCAAAGACTAGTCCTACATTTTTGCAAAGTCATTATCAATGTTGTCCAGCTAAACTTGAAAATGCTGTAAAAATAGCTTCATGAGTGTGGTTTAGTTCTTGTCAAAGCCTTAATAAATTTCTATTGCTAGTTAGAGACATGAGCGTAAAATTTAAATACAAAACAAACAAACACAAAAACTTTTCTATCTACATATATCTACAACATAGATCAGGTGTGCCCAATCCTGCTCCTTGCGATCGACTGTCCTATCACACCTGCCTTTAATTTTTAAGTGATCCTGAAGACCTTAATTAGTTGCTTCAGGTGTGTTTGATTAGGATTAGAGCTGAACTTTGCAGGACAGTCGATGCCAGGAGCAGGGTTAGGCACCCCTGATATAGATGGTCATTCATTTGTTAAAAGCCAAACAAATACTATTCTGATTTCATGGGATATTTACATGAGTATTCTAGGTTAGTTAATTTCAAGATACCTAATAAAATAACTAATGTTGACAAATTGAACCCACCGGTACCAGCAGGGATTGTAGGTAGGGGGAGTGAATGACCAGCGCTCTCTGCACCCCAGGCGCTGCAGCAAAAATGGCTGTCCATTGCTCTGGGTGTGTGTGTGTGTGTGTGTGAGTGTTCACTACTCACTGCTGTGTGTGTGTGCACTTGGATGGGTTAAATGCAGAGCACAAATTCCGAGTATGGGACACCATACTTGGCCGCGTCTTTTTTAATAAAGAACTGTTTTTCATTTTTCATCAGATTGGCATTAGGTCATTGGCATTCGGTAATTACAAAATATATATATTATATATATTTCTTTAAGGTTAATCTGACTGCATTATTCTATTCTGGTATTTTAGGGAATTTAGGGACGTGTGAGTAACTAAGTCTCACTCAGGCTGGTTTGTTTGAGCCCTGTGGCAGTGAGTAACAGTGTTCTGTAAAGCTCCAGTCTTCACACAAAAAGCAGGCGGTCTAATGATCCCACTGGCTGCTAACCCTCAGGTCTGTGCTGTCCCTCCACCACCCCTCCATTCCCACCCTTCCTCCCTCCCTCCATCCGTCCCTCCCTTCCTTCATCCCTGCCACATCTGCTGCCTCTCGCCAAAGGAAAAAAATCAATCTCTCCATCATGAATTATTGAGGTGTTTGCCTACAGCCTCTGAAATATACAGGAGGGTGGTCTCTCTCTCTCTTATCTCTCTCCCACTCTCCCTTTCTCTCTTTTCTTGTAAATTTAGTTTATGATATGTAAATTATGCACAACAGAATGGATTTAATATACTTTTTTTTTTTTACTTTCCACCAATTTGTGCAGTTCACATTGCTTTGAATGTATTGTGTGGGATCTTGTATTTCCCTCTTAGCGGTGCAATTAATTTGTGGCTTATGTACACGGCAAATGCAAAATAGAGGCTCTTTACAAAAAATATATCAGTTTGTCCATAGCTTTCTGTATGATTAGTTAAAACTGAGGTAATTTGTGCTGAATTAGTCAGTTACAGGCATTTAGCCAGAGACGTAAGATTTTGATGTGTAAATCTTAGCAGAAAATGGACAAAACCGCTGCAAACTGAGAGTAAGAGCGCTTCCACACTTCAAACCCTCCCTTACCGAACTCAAGTTTGACTTATTACACCATCGACTGCTGTTCTACTGCTGGTCTTGCTCCCTCACACTCCTCCACTGGCACTTGTAAACAATAGCTTTAGCTGCAGTGATTACATTAAATCAGGTAGGCTAGTTGTCATATGACAATCATTATCCCTCCTCCAGTGGCAGCATTTGATTGACAGCTCCCTAAAACCCATGTGTGGTGGCTGCACATCGTTGCCTGGCTTCAGCTATCAATTACAGGCTTGAATTTGAAGCATTTATTATGTAAAATAATTCTCCCGTCTGCAATGCACTCGTCTCCTGGGTCTGGTCCCACTGTCTGATGTGAAATTTCTCTCCTCGCTCTCATCTTTCACGTTCATTGTCTCTCTCACTCTTTCTGTCTCACTGAACTCTTTGTTGTTATTTCGCAGAGAGTGTGTCTTGCATGCATTGCTCTTAAATCGACACAGCCCAGGAGGTAATGACATAAAATGCCAGTGGATTGTCAGAGAGAGGAAATGTAGCAACCGGTTAATGCTCAAGATCATTATAGTGAAAGGAACAGGTGTCATTAGTTGATTTTTTTTTTTTTTTTTTAGCTGGCTTACACTTACACTTACATGCATACTGACAACTAGTGGCATGTATGCAGCATAATGCAAATTCAATGCCACATGATGCCATTCATGTATGATGTATGATTCAGTCAAGCATGACTCATTTACTCAAATAATGAAAGTGTAAAATAAGAAGAGGGTTAACAATATAAAGCGGTTGGTTATGTGGTCTCAAAAATGGTATCCCCCATGAGGCAACCCACTTAATGTAAAAATGAATTTGATAAAAAAGCTGAATTTTCAGACACTGATAGCCTTCAGTGTCACATAATCCTTCAGAAATCATTCTAATATGCTGATGTGTTGCCCAAGAAATATTTTGTATTATTATCAATGCTGAAGACAATTGTGCTGCTTAATATTTTTGTGGAAATTCTTTAAAGGGTTAGTTCACCCAAGAATTAAAATTATGTCATTAATCACTCACCCACATGTCGTTCCAAACCCGTAAGACCTCCGTTCATCTTCAGAACACAGTTTAAGATATTTTAGATTTAGTCCGAGAGCTTTCTGTCCCTCCATTGAGAATGTATGTACGGTATACTGTCCATGTCCAGAAAGTTAATAAAAACAATCATCATCAAAGTAGTCCATGTGACATCAGAGGGTCAGTTAGAATTTGTTGAAGCATCGAAAATACATTTTGGTCCAAAAATAACAAAAATTAAGACTTTATTCAGCATTGTCTTCTCTTCCGGGTCTGTTGTGAGCGCGTTCACAACGCTCAAAATGTATTTTCGATGCTTCAACAAATTCTAACTGACGAATGAAAATATGCCTAATGGAAACTGATTAATTTCGCAAAAACGCACATATATCTCAAAAATGTTTTTACGCTCACATGAGGTGGTTTTTCAGGCAATGCGGAAAAGGAATAGTTTCGCAAAACTGCAATGGAAATGTTTTTTTTCTTTTTTTTTTTTTCGGATTTACAGGTCACATGGTGTATGTAAAAATCATACAGTATGATCATTCTTCAATGTACTATAACCTCCAAGAACAATTCATACGTGTCCATAATCAAGTATAAGGGACTATCCCTACCATTAATGCTTAGA
The DNA here is from genome assembly GCF_018340385.1 of Cyprinus carpio. Taxonomy (NCBI): domain Eukaryota; kingdom Metazoa; phylum Chordata; class Actinopteri; order Cypriniformes; family Cyprinidae; genus Cyprinus; species Cyprinus carpio. Next base: position 327,904 of record NW_024879307.1, on the reverse strand, counting down.
CTATTTATACTGCTCTGCACTCTACAAAACTACACACTGCACTATCGCGGGGCCCAAGGCACCAGAGTGCGACGACCGGGACAACACTTGATGGGCGAGTGCGGGCGAATAGAGACTCGTGTTTGTTAACAAAGTTAACAAAACGATGCACTCCACTGCGCTGAGCGAAAGCGCTTCACTGCTGCCTTCAAGTGCTATGGGAAATTTCCTATCTCTCACTTATGAGCGTTTCATGTTAGCGCTGTGCTGCTGCAGTCTTAGGCCCACCCCAAATGCTCTCATTGGTTGAGACGCGTGATGACACCCATCCCAAGCCAGTACTGAACAACATCCCACACCTCCTGTGACCCATGGTTTGTCTGTATGTGTATTAAGAGACAGTGAGCAATGGATTTTCATAATAATAAAAAACTGCATTAATAAAATAATTGTCGGCGTTAATCTATTAGTGCGTTAATGCGATAACTTCCCCAGCCCTAACACACACACACACACACACACACACACACACACACACACACACACAACACACACATATATATATATATATATATATATATATATATATATATATATATATATATATATATATATACTAATGTCTTTAGTTCAGTTGACGAAAAAATTGCTGTTCACCTTTTACTATACAACATGACAGATTAGAGGTTTTTAATAAATGAATACATTCTGTGCACCAAAACAGTCCACACAAGCTCAGCTAAATAGGACTAAAAATAAATTATGCTTTCACTCTGAGGAAACATTTGTAGACAATGGAAGACACAGAGTGTGAATTCTTCTGCTCTCATGTTATGATAAGAGAATTATCTTTGCTCGCTCGCCGTTTCTTCTTTCTCTCTCTTTCTTTCTGAAATAGTTCTTCGGTTGCATTTGGCACCAAACTCGCAGGCCAGTGCAGAAATCCAGCCATAATAAATGGAGGGAGGAGGGAAAAATAACACATCTGAAAGACCAGCTTAGCAAGCTGGTGATATTTCTTTTTTTTTTTCTTCTTCTTCTTCTTCTTTTTTTTTGCCTGGGACAGATCCTTTGGAGATGTGTATTGTAAGCAGTTTTATAGCTGTCAGCACAACATGCCTACTGGTCTGAGCTAGCCTGAAGGCGGAAAGAAGGTAAGGTTAGACTTGTTGTAGCTGTCGGATTGTTCTACTTGCGTTATTATTATTATTATTTTTTTTTGAAGTATCTGGTCTTGAAGGAATTATGAGCATATTAGAGGCTGTTCAGGAGAGGGGCTAACTGATGCACATGCCTATTTTCAAAGCATGAGTAATATGTTTTTTAAAGGGGGGCTAAGAGAGAGAGTGAGCGCATGACAAACAGAGGCTGAAACAGACAGCGAGTTACAGGGTCGCCTGGCTTTAACACTGCCCCTCAGAAGATTAGCCTATCACTCGTCAACATGGTGTCGCCTTACTCAATTAGCCACAACTAAAACTCTGTGTTTTAAACAACTGCAACATTCCTATCATGCCCACACAGTAGAGGTAATGGAGAGTTGCCTTGAGAGGACATCTGCACCTGCTCCCATTAAGACAGACCATGCTGCTGTCTCAACGAGGCATTCTGGGAGATGGGAATGAAGATAAGGTGAGGAGAGAGCGGATGAAGAAAGATATCATGCCATACCGAATGGCACTTTGAGTGTTACTCCATGGCAAGAACTGGCATCGGCTGTGTCTCCCAGAAATGGACACATTTATATTCTCTTTCTCTCGATCTCCCCCTCTCACACTCTTATGGTCTGCGTTAGCCTTCATAAAATATTCATGTTGGTTGTGCTCAGTGCCATAATTGCCATCTCAGCCTCTGAATAATTGATGGCTGGTGCCATTGACTTGGTCTCATTTACTGAGAGTGTGGGTAATACCATACTAGCACATGCCACATGCTCTTATGCCATGCTGCCGCAGTTAGTTCTGACTCCAGATCAGCCACTTTCTCTGTATGCTGCTATCATTCATCTGATACCACCCTCACAGTTACAGTCAAATGCATTTAAATCAATAGCGCTAGTGACTTAGGCTACAAGTATCACTGCAAACACGGGGGGGGGGGGGGGGGAAATTTGATTTCATTTGATGTGCTTTTAGGAGCGACTTGAACTCAATGAGGAGCTGCAGAGACTTTCCCAAACACTCTTCCGTTTATTAAAGTGCATTGTTCTGTGATCGTTGCATTTTGAGTGGGTGTCTGATTGTAGAGAGTACTTTCCTGTGTGGATTTTTTGTATTTAATTTGCCTAGCAAAACGGGCTTTGTCTTTGTGAATAATTCCTCGGCTGAGATTTGAGGAGAATAACACAAGAGGCTTAATGGCTGGGTGTCCACGTAAGGTGAGCCTGCAGGAGAGTTAATTAATGGGCCAGAGCTGAAGGGACAGATGTGACCCCTAGACAGACTGAAGTCAAAGGTCAATTTGTTGAGGATTACATTAACCCTGCCTACACCAACCCCATCACCCCTCGATTGCTGCTTTGATTCATTGCTCTCCTTCTTTTTGCCCTGACATTCACTTTTACCTCTCTTCACAGCTTGATAACTGGGTAAGCTCCAATACCCATTAGTGCACTGCAAAGTGAACATCATTGGGTATTTGACCATCTATGTTCAGTCTGAAGGGCACTGCAAAATGCATAGGGAACAATACTATATCAGTACATCACATCATGGAAAGTGTAGACAGAAGTCACTGTATACCATCTAAATATAAAAAAAAGTTAAGTAAAAATAAACACAAAGAAAAAGTTGAATTCTTCACAGTAGCCTGTATAAAACACACAAGATCTGACCGTCACAATGTCATCATCATAGCCATGGGTCAAGAAACAATTAAGAAGACATACATATTTTAAATGTTATTATGTTTAGATTAATTATCACAGCTATCATTCATCATATTTTTTGGTGTTTTTATTATGAAAAATTATATTGATTTAAATAAAAATATACATATTAAAAATGATTCTAAATGTTAAATAATCATCACAAAACCATTTTATAATGTATAATGTATTATTCTTGAGAAACAAATTAGAATATCAGAATGATTTCTGAAAGATCATGTGACACACTGAAGACAGGAGTAATGGCTGCTGAAAAATTCAGCTTTGCAATCACAAAAATAAAACACATTTTAAAATATAAGACAAATAAGTCACACAGATATACATATAGGCTTTAATTCTAAATTTCGAAGATGGTGTTTTTTTAAAGAGGCCTGACCATGGTTGGATTATTTGATTGAAAATACAGTAAAAACAGTGAAATTGTGAAATATTATAACAATTTAAATTAACTGTTTGGGTCGTAATATGTGTTTGATGACATTGCAGCATTTCCAAACCTGCTCAGTGTGTAGGGAGCAATAAACACTGTGACCCTGTGAATCACAGTGCAGCTACTCTCTCATTCTTCCCACGCCATCATCTGTACCTCTTTCCATCTCAGTTACAGTTCATTAGCAGCCAATTTGATGTGTCTAAAAGTACAATGTAAGAGTTATTAAGCAGAGCAGTATGTATGACAGGTCAGTCTCTGTGCTCTGACTTAAACTCATCCTAACTCATCAGACACTTGGAGCGTTGCCCTCTTCCTCACGCTGACTGTGGTTATAGCCCTCTCTAATTGAAGTGCTCTTATCCACGCCGTTTGCAATGTACCATCCAATCTCTTCTAAAAAGATAAGGTCCTGTCCGACGTGCCCTACGGAGGGGACAGTGCGCACTTTATTAAACATTACACGTGTGATTACATGTCCCCTCCCCTGTCAGGCACCCAACGTACTACCCCCACTACTAATAAAGCAACAATATCAACAAAAAAAAACAAAATACACACAAATTATACTGTGGATAAGGGCTCTAAAAACTATGAGTGAGTGTTTATGTGAACGTGGCGTGTGGCTAGGAGACCAGAAGGTCAAATTCATAGAGCAGAGGGAAAGAAGACAAAGGATGTCTTCCTAAAGTGAGGGCACCCAGGGTTTTTGCAGGGATTTAGGAGGACTATGAAAGCGTGATGTCAGCGATGGGGTTAAGCCCAGACTTATCTCCACACAAAGCAAGAAAGAGAGTAAGAGAAGGAAAGCGAGAGCGTGGAAGAATAAGGGACAGGTCAGGAGCGCTCAGACAGGGTCAGTGACAGGACGGAATCAGTGGGGAAGAAAGCCGCGGCTTAGAGCTCTTAAATGATATTATAGACAAGGCCTGTAGCGTTAATCTGTTTACCCAAACAAACACAGTGGATCAAACACACACAAAACATGTGTTTATCAATGCACCCCAGATGCAAAATGCAAGATGATATAATATGTGTATATTATATTATATATGTGTGTGTGGTGTGTGTGTGTGTTGTGTGTGTGTGTGTGTGTGCGTGCGTGCGTGCGTGTGTGTATAACATATATTTATATATGTCACATACAGTGCACATACTGTGAGCATTTTCCATCTGACATGCTACTAGGCACAAAGGCATGAGAAGGGGATGAATGGATTAACGTACTTGGATGTGAAATAGATGTTAGAAGGGAGACATCCATAAACAGTAGATTAAAGAGCAAAGGATGAGACCTGGACAACGCTTAGCCGTAGAGGAATCACAGCCAGCACACACAGACTATGCAGCTCACATTTCTTCAGCAATAACACCAAGTCAGTTGCACACACACATATACACGTGGTTTTCCTATCATGGTAGTGGTGGGGGCTTTCCATTGACTTCTATTGTTTTTATAATAAGCTACTACAGACTAGCCTTAAACCTTTACCCCTAAAAGAACTCAACTTTTGAATAAAAGAAAAAATGCAAAATTCATGAATCACTTATAATAACCTTTGAAGACAGCCCTGTGTGTCTATGTACAAATGTATATACTGTATCTCTCTTAAAATAAATAAATAAATGAAAAATTGAAAAAAATAAAAAATAAAAATGATATGAATAAATGTTTTTATTCTAAAAATGCATTTGGGTGAGTAGTGACAGACAGCAGATATAATAGTGGATAGATGCTGGAGACAGTTGTGGGTTCTCAACTATACCAGTGCAGTGAACCGGAAAACTATGAATGAAGAAAAAAGAGAGAAACCCCGCTGTGCTAATTAATATTGTAGATTTCAGACCACAGAGAGGGAGGGAGAACACACTTAAAATGCATAAATAATAAAACACTTAGAAAAATCATTTGGACAGACTTTATTACTTTGAGCTCGATTCAATGGCACAGTAATATTCACAATATTGGATGTTCTCCTGGGAAGATGAGTACAGTGATTAGGTGCATTCTAGCTGCTGATTATATAATCTCTGAGTAATAGCTGATAAGGATTCTCATCTACTATGGTTCCTTTATGAGGACAATCTCAATGTATTTGTGACTTATGTGAGTCTAGGTGCTCTGTGCGTGACCTTGGCAACACACTTCTATCTCTCTTGATCTTTCTCCTGCATTCTTCTCCTCTTTACTCAGCTGACAGACCTTTTCTGGAAAAAGTAACAGTTATGGTCTGTTATTCCTTTACTAAGACCAATGGTTACTCACATTGTGTGAAGCGTGTGAATAAATGTGTAGCTGTGACCCTATTAATGCACAGAATAGGTAGATTTAGACGGTTAACGACATCATATTATTAGATAATAATGTGGTCAAATGTCAATACCACACAACACTAAATTCTTTAACCACAATATCACCACACAGGTCTTGAACAAAACAAGCTTTACCTATAAATCCCCTTACTCTGTGTTTTTTCAGATTTTTTCCTGAAATTTCTTCCTCAAATGCAACCAGAAAGCCTAAAGAATGCAGGGAAACCCACGAGACATGCGGGACGATTTTCAGGTAGGACCACATTCAGTCAGCTCACAATTCCATACTAAAGTGGTTAAAATTGCAATTTTAAACATAAATGTTAGTGGATAAGCGCACTTGCAGCTTGCTGCATGAAATGGTAACACTATAAAAAATGTCCATTAATACATTTAAAATCATTATTATATTAATAATGCACTCAAACAAAATGAGTAGTTAATGAACGTTTTAAATCATTTAAAATGACATAAAGTGTAATATATTTTAGGGATATCAATCGAAAACACATGAATGAAGCTGTTTTTAATTGAATCAATTATTTGACTTTAAATACAGTGAATCATTTTTATCAAAATCTGAAAATGTTTTCAATATTTAGATAATTAAATTAGATATTTAAAAACACCTCAAAAAAAGATAATTGATATTGGGATAATATATATATATATATATATTATATATCTATATATCTATATTATATAATATATATATATATATATAATATATCTATCTATTATTTGTGCGTGTGTGTGTGTGTGTGTGTGTGGGAAACCCACATTGATCAAAATTTGAGAATAACAAACCACTGTAGCATGAACGCATTTTTACACTTAACTAAATCTACAAATAAAAACGTTTGGAGGGTTACAGCCCATCTGAAATTAGGAAGGTAGAGGCCCTTGCCTTGAAAAAGTACTAATCTGCGGCCTCAGGACATCATTAGTTCTCACACGCTGGTGTGCGTGATCTTCGTCCACTCTTACCAGAGCTCTTCCAGCGTTCAGGTAACTGTGGACTGTGACCATCACTGGGTTTCTTCGCCCTAACTTTGTTGCCAGGATTTTTCCTGAGTTTTTCAGTTGGTGTTGTGAGTCTGCAAAACACATTAAGACAATTGGGAATAACACTGTAGAACTTTTTTACACAGTTGAACTGAGTTACAACGAGAGTCTTGGAGGGTCTACCGCATTTAAGACAAGGAAGTGTAGATGCCCTTGCTTGAAGCTTCAAAGAACGGCTTTAGTTTCTCCATTTTGGAGTGTGACGGGGCCAGTCTTTCTTGCATATGAAAATTTGCAGGCTGATTAAGAGAGCTTGCAGGGAAGGAACTGCAGGTTGCTGAAGGAGGCTTCTGATAAACATTTGTATTGCACTCTGATGCTTGCAGGGAAGTAATCAATACTGCTGAATAAACAGCTGCTAATGAGCGACTCAAACATCCTGACTGCACAAAACATCCCTCAAACCATTACACTTCCTCGTCTACCTTTCACTGACTTCTTTATGCACTAGGGGTTCAGAGTCTTCCCCAGTTGACACCTAACATAATGTTTTCCCATCTGACCCAAATAAATTACATTTGCTCTCATCACTAAAGTGTACTTTGGACCAGTTCTTCTCTCTCCACACAAACATGCTCCCCAACAAAGGTGAGCCTAGCTTTTTGATTCTTTCTGCTGATGAGAGGATTGGTCACTGCAGAGATTTCCTTGAAATGTAGGAAATTGTAGGAAATTTTGATCTCCACTATATGGCCCTAATACAATCCACTGAATTTCACTAAAAAGGTCCAATGGTTGATACGGATGTAGAGAAATGGGAGAAAAAGAAAGCTGGAGTGAGTAAATGAAGTGGTTGCCCAGAACAGGGATAAGCGGTGTTTGCCAAGTCTCATCAAGCCTCATCCTCTCTTGAGATTGAGAGACCTCTCAAAGCCTGAGAGCCATTTAAATCAAGAGGCTCCTCAGTTGCTGTGGGACACCTCTAGTGTACGTCTTGAGCTCTGTGAGAGCTGTTAGCTGCTGTCATTGTTCTAGGCTCTCTGGTGAAATGTGCCTGTTCATCAATTTATCAGTCAGCAGTTACTTACAAGCATACCGTGTGTAAGTACTGCTCCAACACTTCAGCTGTTTGTTTGAGCTACGTATTAATTTGTATACAAGAACAGAGTATGTCTTCGCGGGGTCAAGTGAAGTACAGTCATCATTTATCTCTTGCAGGTGGTAGTGTCTACGACGGTCAACGTGGACGGACATGTCCTGGCTGTGTCCGATAACATGTTTGTACACAATAACTCTAACCATGGGACGCAGAGCTCGCAGCTGGACCCGTCTGAAGGCACTCCGTCATACCTAGAACACGGTGAGTGTACGTACTTTATCTTTTTACATGCATTTTGTCAAGAAATAAAGAACACACGTTTGTCATATCAGTATACACAAAATTCTTCATATAAAAATGTTTCATAGTGACATAAAGAATGAGACAAATGGGAGAAAAACAGACAGCAGGAATAAAAGACAAAAATGTTACACCTGCAATGTAATGTAGTGACAATTTCCTTCATTGTACTTTCCCCCACAACCAACATTTTGCACAAAGCTAACTGATAGCTGTGACATCCCAAGCACCATTCAGCTAAACTAAGCTACTTTGTCACACTCAATGTAGTTTCATGGTTTTGCTGCATGCGCACAGATGGTTGCCCATCATAGCTAGCACTATAGTTTTCCCATATGTCAACTTATAAACTTACAGACACAGCTTAAAGCTGAAGTGTGCCATTTCTACCCGACTACTGTCACCAAATGGTATTGCAAAAATTGTGATTTCAGGTTTCATCCACCATCTTCGATTGACTTCATAGTCTTGTATGATCAGGAGAAAACAAGCATCTGAGCATCACAGACCCACAATGTTTGGGAAAATCAACCTATAATGGCTTACTTATAGTTGTCTCAGCATATGAAGGGGATAGGAAAAACATTTCAATGATGAAAAAAATAAAATAAATAAATAAATATACTCACATGCAAATGGCCTTGGTCAAAAACAGAAAGCTGCTTGTTTTCAAAGTGACTTCTGTGATAGCTGTGCTTCATACATCACTACAATATTTCCAATGGATCTTTTTTGACCACAAAGTTTTGTGCCTGGACCTCAAGAAATGTATTTATTTATTTTTTCAGTATAACTCATGAATTTGTACCTGAAACCTTTCATCCAGCCTTGAGCTTTAACCAGTACATATCACACTACCCTTCCAAACTACTTTCAGCTAGTTTGCACGCTTTATTAATTAATGATCCGGGGTGCAGTTGAGCACAGACGAATACTCTTTATTCTGCACTGGCTGAAAGACAACTGTGACCGTTCAGTCAACACACAATGACTCTGAGTTAGCACCTCTTTGTGCTGCTGTCATGTTTTGATATCACTAACAAGTCACGGCGATGCCAGATATTACAGATAACCAGACTTTCATTTGACTGATAAAACAGCATACCAACAGTAGCAGCAGTGCAACAAAACACCAACAATCCCAGGGCTAAGAAAAGAGCAATGAATGCTGCATTCTCCAAGTGGCCTGTTCTCTTTAGGTTTGAACATGTGTCTTACGGGACCTCTAAGGCTTAAGCTCAGTGCATTCATTTTCTGAATGACATGTGGCTTTATCTGCTGTCCTCCTCTAGTGTTGCAGGTTACAGTGCGACCCTCCTAAATCTGTCTAATAACATGTGGACTTGATTTGAGCACTGATTTGACTCCTCAGCCGCAATCAAATCCAATCATTTTCTCATTTAAGTTGGAATGATTCTAGAGAAGAACATATTTTTTCAGTTGGACTGTTAACCTCTATTTATGATGAGAAACTGAGGATTTGAATGATGATGCTGATGATGATTAAGTTCTCTCTATTCTCCGGGGGATGTCTTCAGTCTTTAAGCACAGTTTCCACTGCACTGAGAAGATTAAAAAAGTCAGTTTTTCTAAAGCCTGGACATATTTGGAAAATTGTGGGGATTTTTCTTCTTTCTTTTTCTTTTTTTCCAAAAAAAAGTACAGGATAATTCCTGAGACAGACATGCTTAAATTGTAATTCCTCATTATGTCTAATATAAAACCCTGACATGCACATATAGATATATTTTTCTTGGAGGTTAATGCAGCTCCAAAATTAAATACAGAGTTCTTGTAATAACTAAATTCCACTTGAAATTTAAACACCTGTCATTCACTGTGTTCTACACATTCCTGCCCCTTGTATATGATCTATTAAAGGAATAGTTTAACCCAGAAATTAAAAATTTGCTCACCCTCAGGCCATCCAATATGTATGTGAGTTTGTTTCTTCATTGGATTTAGCATTACATCACTTGTTCACCGATGGATCCACTGCAGTTGAATGGGTGCCGTCAAAATGAGAGTCCAAAACAGCTGGTAAAAACATTAATCCACATGACTCCACATGCATTGAGAGCGAAAAAGCGTGTCTGTAAAAAATTAAAAATACAAAAAATAAATATAAATATATTTTTTGCTTGAAACTAAGATACAGGTCTTCTATCCATATATTGCTTTTCTGCAATGAAAAAAGTAATTTCGTCTGAAACAGGAGAGAAATTTTTGAAGTTTGAACTCTCATTATGACGGCACCCATTCACTGCAGAGGATCATGGGTGAACCAAATGATGCAATGCTAAATTTCTCCAAATCTGTTCCGAAAACAAACTCATCTACATATTGGATGGCCTGAGGGTAGGTACATTTTCAGCAAAAATTTACTTTTGAGGTGAACTATTCCTTTAAGTACTTTCAGCTAATTGGATAATGTTTTCACTCCCCAAAATTGTGTACTTTTAGCTCTATTTAAACACATTTTACCATATTTAAGTCCATTCCACAAAAATACGGCTTTCTCTTAACCAACAGCATGATTTACTTCAATCACCCCTGCTTAGCCACTCTTGTCCATTATTGTGTCAGTTCTAAACCATTTCCACTCCCCTCCAGCTAATAAACCTGTTCTGTCAGATATGGCGTGCATGTGTGTTGATGCTCTGGGCTGCGGAGACAAGGGTTAAAGTGAGGGCAACAGTACATAAGGTCATGCCAAAAATGCAACTGTGGTGGAAAAAGGTGTCTGCAGGGCTCGAAATGTTAGTTTGTAGAAGGGAAAATCTATTGTGCTTGTATCTGTGATGTGTGTGTAAAAAGTGAGCGTGTGTATGTGTGCACACCCAGTGTAAGGGAACAGATGGCGGCAGAGGAGGGCACCAAAGTTTAATCCTATCAGATGGATTCACATTCCACCATCTGCTTAACCCATGCACAATTTCAGCACCCTGCAAAAAGAGTCGTCTTAGGCCAAGATTACAATCACAGATTGCTCCACCGTTCCTCTTCATCTCTCCTGGTTTATCCACGCCGCCAAATTGCATTATGCCCAGCAGTCACCCACACAACACACAGCTCCTACAAAAAAAAAATAAAAAAAAAAAAACACACACACAGACAAGCTGGGGAAGTCCTCATGGCCACAAAGTGGATTACTTCACTTCTGAAAATTACAACATGGCTGGTAGACATAATGGGATGTATGTGATGTTTTGGTTGGTCTAAGGAGATTTGGTTGTATATTTGGGTTATTGAAAATGCTTTAAAAATAATGTTCCTTAATCTAAAATATGTATCCCCTACTTAATATGCAGTTTACCTTCAGGAAAACATTCCACAGAGCATAAGGGGACACTGTAAATATGAATCCTGGAGAAACTAAGGTCTTCCTCAGATGCATCACTATACAAGTGCTGCAAGTTTTTAAATATTATTACTTAGCATTGCTATATTTAAGTCTTAAGTCACCAAAAAAGTGATTCCACAAGCTTGTAAAACAGACTTGCTGTTGTTGCTGAATAATATAAATATAATCAATTTTAATGAGGTTTATGAGTAAACAAAAAAAATAAAGAGTGGAAACTAAGGAAAAAACACTCTATGTCTGACTTTATAAAGCAGACTTTTTTCCTTGATTTAAGTTTATTAAGTGACAATAAAGACATTGATAATGTTACAGAAAAAGAAAAAAAAAATCTATAAGCAAATCATATCGTATATAGGTTCCACAAACGTTAGTAATCAGCAATAGTTCAACATTGTGATAATAATAATAATTATATTATTATCATATAATATAATTTCCTTTTTTTTATCAATCAAATGCACCTTTGGTGAGGTTAATGTGAACTTTCAAAAAACATTTTTTTTTAAATCTCATTAGCACCAATCTTGGAATGGTAATGCTTCTTCTTCTTCTTCTTTTTTTTTTTTTTTTTTTTAGTTTAGTAGCTTGTAGTGTTGCTAACTGCTTTTCAAAAAGGTAGCATGATTGTACTTTAAAGTTAAATTTAAAAATTCTTGTAGTTCACAAACTACAGATGACCTTCCCCAACCCCATTCTCTGGGACTTTTTTTCCCCTACGTGAGTGAAAAGAAGGCTCCCCTGCTATTATCTATGCTTGCTGTTTCCCAGGGCATCGCCCAGGGCTGACACCACACCAGTTTTGAGCTGTGCGAGTGAGGCCTACATCCTTCGTCTCATCTCAGTTCAGGTTCTATCAGCAGCACACGAGCGCTTCCTACACACAGGCCATCTGCCTCCACCACACACGTCTGCCGCAGTTAGTTGCACCATCATAGCGAGCATTGAGTGTTGTAGACCCCCACCTTCGCACCTAGGGGTCCTGCTTCAGTCAGAACTGTGTGTAACGCATTGTTAAAGGATGTGAGTTCAGTCCCCCCTACTCAGAGTCACAGAAAATAACAGAGCCATCCGTGACCACGACTCTCCCCATCCTCAGACTCAGATGACTCTTCCTTTTTTTTTTTCTCCCCTCTCCTCTCCCGTCTTTCCTTTCTGTTTAAATCCTCGCAGCAAATTGGAACAGCAGTAATAGTAAGTCAGTTAAAGTGCCTTTCAGTGAGACACCAAGCTTTAGAAGCTAATGCCAAAGTTCAACATGCGGAAATGAAAGTTTAAACTCATTAAGGTGTTGAATTTGTATGGCTGGCTGCTGTTTTCTCAGTAGTGTCCCAGGGCGCCTGCCTTTTGACGACTGCTGTAAGGACCGTTATTTTCCGGATTTCTCTGTGCCTGGCAAAAACTCTGGCGCTCATGGACATTCTTTCACGAGTGTCATTAAAACAAGCACTCACACCTGGCCCCCTCCCTCCTCGCACACACATGGGGGTCAGTGTAATATTTAATAAAGGTGTGTGTATAATCAAGCGGAATTGGCATTCGTGTTCTCCTTATCCACCCCGCGAGGGGAAGCAAGGAGGGTTGGAGGATGGAGTGCTGTTGCTGTTATAGTACACTCATCACTGACTAATCTTTCCATTCTGCGACCCTCAGATTTCATTAATTATGTCCATGACTAAAAACAAAGGCGGAAGGGAATTATGCCTTTCATAAGCAGAGCATCAGGGGGGCTTTCACTCTGTGTCTTATTGCCCTGTTTTGTCCTGCTCTCAGTTTTAGTCAACCGGTCTAAGCTGTCTGTGGACCAGAATGCATAAGTTGTGGAGCTGTAACAGTTTCTGCTTAGAGTGTGGAGTCAGGTTTTGTGTTGATAAAAATTTACATAACGTCCCAGAAGATGCAAGAGAGACGATCATTATATCCAATTTGTGTAATATTATTGTAGAAAACAATGTCAAAAATGACAAAACATTAAACAAAATAATTGACAGATGAATCGAAATTCATCATACTAATGCATCACCCTTACAATATGGAAACTGTGCCAACATGATTTTGACTTGCAATAATATTAAAATTCTTGCTGATAAGTTGAGCATTTTCATGCTATGGCTGATAACTGAATAACTTTATATTAAAATATAATACTGTTTTGACTAATATCTACACATTATTTGAATTTATGTATTGCAACTTTATATTTTGTACATTATTTTGAGAACATGCTGACGATTATATTTAACAATGTAATTAATTAAATACTGTAAGGTAATTTATTTAACTTAAGTTTAATTTAAATAGTGAAAAGTTATTTAAATTGTGTTTTGAAGAATATAACTAAGTGGGCATCAGATAGCAAAAGCTATCAAAATGTGTAAATTGGGAAAAATGTAGCCGTCAGTGTTTGTAATCACATCCAAAATCAAAGATTGTGTTTACATGTTGTGTTTACATTACTTACACTTTGGGATGGTTAAATGCAGAGGCACGATTCTGAGTATGGGTCACCATACTTGGCTGTATGTCACGTCACTTTTTACAACATATAAGAATGTGATATATATATATATGTATAGTATATGTATATATACATAATGCCATGCTTATATGTTGTATGTTTATTATAGAAATATATATAATCTAATTAAACAATGGTACAGAGAGAAGAGAGTAAAGAGAGACTTCACAGTTGAACTGTAACAGTGCAGATTTAAAACTATGAAGTGGATCTGGAGTGGGGGTTCTCACCAGTTTTGCTTTTTTGGTGAGAGGGGTATAAGAGTAAAGCTGGAGCAGAGTCATTACAAAACACTGAGTGGGGAGGAGAAATTGCTGTCACTCTCCACTCCACTCTCTGATTTCGAGTCGTAGGCCTGGGAGTTTCATGTAAATGTAAAGTTCCCAACTTTCCCAACACAGCTAGAAATGATCATGGTGAGGTTGCAGGTGATTTCCGGGCAACCACAGCATGAATCATGCTACACTATGCAGGGTAGATTGAGATAAATGATCGGTGAACAGGCGTCATATCTCTCATGCTCCGCGCGCCGCTGTCAGTAAGCATATAGGGGATGGTGCAGAGGACTGGCCACAGTCTAATCATATGTGACGACTCTAATGAGTCAGTCGCTTGTCATTAAGCTGTGCCTAAAGCTTTCTAATAGAGTGTGGCTCATAAAATCTATTTGTCCTAATCAGGAAGAAGAAATCAGTTGCACAGGTTTAGATTTATTTCCTAAGTATTTAGCATGAAACCTTATGTCACAGGTAATGCACACAAGTGAGTGTTTGCTGGCTGCTTCCAGATGTTTATTCTGATGCTTCTTGACATTATTTATGTATAAACTCTTTACAAGTGTCTTGATGCGTACAGGCAAGTACATAAAGTCATAATTAATCTATACTGCATATGCCTTTTCAAGGTAAACTAGATGTTTATTGTACACAACGGCCACTAGCTTACTAATTTTTTCCACTTCCTCTTTCATTCCTCTTGAAAAACAGCTACTCCTTGCATTAAGGCCATCAGTCCCGAGAAGGCCTGGACGACAGGGGGTGCCACAGTCATCATCATTGGTGATAACTTCTTTGACGGCCTACAGGTCATTTTTGGCACCCATGCTGGTCTGGAGTGAGGTCAGTTACCTTTCTATGACAAACGTGCAAAAAAAAAAAAAAAAAAAAATTATTGCTATGCTTTCAGCCAAAAAAACAGAATTGGGGAATCACAATTAGGGTTAAACTGAATTTGAATACAAAGAAAAAGGAATTAATGCACCTTTTAAACCACAATAGTTAGCAACTTAATTAGCAAATATGCCTGAAATGGAAGATGCATTCAAAATCCACTTGGTACACAAATCTGTGAAGACACGTGCCAGTTAGAATGGGCACAATGCTTCTGTTCTCATTTTTGGTCAGGCAGTCTGTCTGTTTTCCTGTCTGTCCATCTCGTTGTTTTGGTCTTATACTCACTCAGTTTCTTCTTCTGCGTTGCTCATGTTGGGAAGAGCTAGATGAAAGAGGTAATTCTATAAAAAGCCTCTCATTGGCAATGCCCATATTTATCTGAGAGGTGAGAAGAGCAGTGTCTAGAATATGAAAGCCCAGCTAAGTGAGCAATGAAAGGGACAGTTTAAAGCCATGTAAAGCAGCACCAGTGCTGCTGGCTTTGAATATGACAGAGCGTTTGCAGGGAAACTGAGCACTCACAGCTGCTTTGTAGTTGCACAGATCCTCTTCAAAAGGTTTCACAACACTGTAAGCAGTCAAATCACAAACCTGTAATAACTACAATAGGTCAAATCACATCTAGCATGGTTGCAGTGACATAACGTAAATGGCAATAACTTTTTAATAGCTCAGTAGCAGAGTCAGACAATGTTGCAGTTTGGACAGAATTTGATATGGACTTGGACTGTTGCACCCCAGAAACACAAACGCTTTGTACTGGCAAGATTTGTGCCACCATGAAACTAACAGAAAGGTCTCTCTGACTCCAAGTCCATGCAGCTCATGGCAGCAAGGCATTTTATATTTTTCTTATACTAGATGAGGGACAAAGAAAGGAAGAAAAACTGAAACACTGACATCTCCCAAAACATCAAAAAATACAACAAAATATATTCACAAAATAAAATATACTCACAAAAAAAAAAAAATATAAAAAAGCTATCATTGGAGGCGGGGCGGGAACCTTTTAAAAGCTACTAATATTATGTACACTTTACTTACTAAAATGTACCATTTAGTTGCAAATAAGACCTTCTATGACAAATATGTACCTTCTATCTTTTGTACCTTAAGGTGCAGCCCCAGTGACAGCTTTGTACCTTTTCTGTGTACTTGCTTAATATGTAATGTATACTGCAAAGTATACACTGTATGTTGCCTACTGTTCTTTAATAAAAAACAACATTAATCATTTAGAGCCTATATTCATGAGCTAGAGCCTAGATTCCTAGATCATGTAGGCCTATATTGTTGTCACATGACTTAATTATGTTATATATGTGAAGGTGACCAATTATCATATTTAAAAGAAAGAGATGTAAAAAAAAAATTGATGCTCAGTTCAGGTCCTTTGTAACACTGGAAATAAAATTTAAAACACAGCACTGTGTTTATTTTAATATTTCATTGCTTTATTTCAACCTACATAATCTACCTGTTTTATTTTGACAACAACAAAAAATAAGAGCCAAAAAAAAAAAAAAAAAAAACACACACTTTTCGTTTTCTCTTTCAGCTCATTACCCCCTCACGCCCATTCGAGTGCAGACTCCCTCCCAGACACATTCCCGGGGGGTGTGGAGGTCACTCTGTCCTACAAGTCAAAGCAGTTCTGCAAAGGTACACCAGGCAGATTTATCTACACAGGTAAGAATAACATTAAGCGCCTTTAACTGTGCTCAGCCAGCTGCATACAACCATCATGTCTTATTCCTTTTCAACTGTACTTGATTTCACGTCAGTCTGGTTTGAGTAAGTCACCCTGTGTTTCCTGTAGCGAGAAACCTACGGCATAGAGGAATCCTACCTATTTCCTGAGCACACAGCTTATTACAAACGACTGTGCCTCAAACTCCAGGAAGATCCTGCAGTCTGTGCAGATAAGGGAAATGTAGGACTTATCTTTTAGAGAAAAAAGAGGTCACCTGTGATATCTGCTGGCTTCAAAATGGGTTTACTGTACACTCTACATATTGGAAGTTCAGCCAACGAGAAGTAATTAACTTCAGACTTCCAGAAGTAAGGGAACCGCATGATGGAAGTATTTGATGGAATCTAATGGTAAAAACAACGTGAAATCAGTGGAGGAAGAGGTGAAGAGTTTGTTCGCTGATCTTGCAGCTTTTTTTCGTTTAAATTTAGAGTTTGCAGTCAAAGTACAAGCACAGCTTTTCTGATAAGCGTTAAAAAACGCTGAAGGGAGCAATGTTAAAGGCCTGTCTCATCAGTAGGTTTAAGCAGTGCACAGCTGTGGGTATTGTTGGCTCAGTAGGTGTCTATGTATATGCATGTGCATTAGTGGGTGTGAATGAGTATGCTCGTTGGGTTTATGGCGCTGGACTTGGCTTCATTTCATAGCCCATTCAGCGAGCACATGGGCAGAATGGAGGGAGGATTTAGATGTTCGCACACAACCGTACAAACACACGTACAGCCACACACCCTCCAAAACAGAGGGCAGATGGTCACCCCATTTTATGGCTGCACTTCTAGATGTGCCCCTTTTACTAAAGCTTCAAGCGTAATAACCATCAAGAATCCTTTTGATTAAATATGCCGTTTTTTTCATGCACACGGAACTCAAATTCAGTTTGAAACTCAGTGTTGTTAATGACAAGAGACCCAATGCCGGCTGTCGGTCCTCCACACACATTAAAATGGCCAGTGCGGATCTGACGCCCAGCCCTTAGGTTGGCCCCACCATGCAATTCTCCTCAGCTTGAAGCATTTTGGGCTGTCTCTCTTCCCTTTTTTCCCCTGTCCCAGCTACTGCAGTGGGACGTCAGCCTGTGTGTCTCTTTTTCTCATGGCTCCAGTTGGCACCTGTGCCTTGCCCAGTTGCCAGTGGGTACTAATCATAGAGTATTGGCAAAGCTATGTAGCAGCTGGGCAGTGGAATTACACATGGGGCATCTGGCACCTCTAATCAACTTCTGTCAAGCAGAGGAGATGGAGACCTAATTAAATCAATGGTGTACTGATGCTGCCTCGCTCAAACACCACACAGCCATGCGGAAAGGCTGAGCCGTACCTTGAGAACATCCCTCACAGCCATGGTGGAGAGAGAAAAAAAACAATCTTTCAGGGAAAAAAGATACTTATTTCATTTAGCTTTTTTTACTTTGAATGCATGGTTCTCACAAGTATATATCGACTGTGTGTATGATTTTAGATTACTGTCTTTGAGTAAATTATGACGCTGATTATATTTGACACTGTTCCATCTGTAGTGATACAGTTGTGTTTTTGTTTTGACTTCACTCTGATTATGAACCAAGCAGCCACCCAGTAAATGGATTCCTCAAAGGCTCTCATTTCAGAAGTCTCGGATTCTCTAGGATTCTTGGCACACGTTTGTGTGAACTGTGCCTCTGGCTGGCCAATGGTCTGTATTTAAAAGGATAATTCTTTCATCATTTACTCACCATTATGTCATTCCATACACGTATGACTTTCTTACTTTTATGGAAAAACGGAAAGAGAAAATTCTAAGAAATGTGATGGGTGTTGTTTTCCATGCAGATACAATAAATGGGGGCTTGAAAGAATAAAAAAAAAAAAACATAAAGTGTGTGTATGTGTGAGTTTTTAGGATGACAAAGTCAGTAATGGAGAGCAATTAACTGAAAGTAACAGCATTTTTCAGTATTGTGTGGTACAGTAGCCATCATTGCCCGTCTCACCAGGCACTTTTTTACATTGCTGGAATGCTATAGTTAAGCTTCAAAGAGGAAGACCCAGTCAAAGTGATCTCACCCACAGTTTACTGGCCCTCTGCAATTAAACATCCAGAAGCTCTCTGCAATTATATTTACCATCAGAAACAATTAAACACTCACCGCCTGGGACATTACCCGTCCTGCATGGCACTCCGCAGATAAGAGGGATAAATCATTCCTCCTTACTTTCTCTCTCTCACCCTCCCTTTCAATTCATCTGCAACAAATGCATTTCCATGTTTGGTTGTGTATTACTTCTCACCAGACTGCCATGTTTGCATCATTCGTCAAAGGGGTTTTCCATCTGTTTTTGAGGGAAAGAGGCAGAGTTATAATGCTATCTGCCAGTAAGCGTATGTGAAGCCCTTATGCGGCCGATAGATTGGAGGTGTTGATGAATCACTTGAAATGTTCAGCAGGCAATTCATTGCTGCTCAGTATGCAGGCCGGTGGGCTGAACAGCCCCCATCAGGCCCAATATTAAAAGACTCTGCTCGATCACATTAGAGGGAGCTCTATGCCTGCCAATGATTAAGTCTATGGGAGGCATTTGTCACTTTAGTTGAGGAAAAGCCAGACTTCACATCAAACATGCATTCACCCTCTCTTTTAATTCAAATGCATGTATGTTGGGGTCCAAAAGTCTGAGACCACTAGGAAAAATCTTTTGATTTGATACAAAATGATATCAGCTAAAAGTTAAATGAATTTGGGTTTCAGAATGTTTTCAATATTTAGTTTGTCTGTCCTTTTGCCTTAATGCACTTGAGCTTTAAAGACTTTCACAAGTTTGTGCAAAACCTAATGATCATTTTATCCACAGCATGATTTCATGAGTGATCCAAAAAGCAACTTTATAATAATTTCTTAAATATTTCATATTTCAAGTCTACCAAGGCTGCATCTATTTGATACAAATATAGTTTAAACAGTAAAACTGTGATTTATTGTTAAAATGTAAAATAACAGTTTTCTATTTTGATATATTTTTAAAATTGTATTTATTTCTGTGATGGCAAAGCTGAATTTGAGCAGGCTTCAACTCATTATAATTTGCTCATTTGATGGTCAAGAAACATGTTAAAAGCTGTTGTGTTGTTTAATATTTTTTATGTAATCTGATACTCACACACACATTTTCTTCCAGTTTTCTATGGATATAAAGATCAAAAGAACATCAATTATTTGATTTTTTTTTTTTTTTTTTTTAAATTTTTAAATCATGTCTCCACTGTCACTTTTGATCAATTTTAGTAAAATGAATCTCTGCTGAATAACTCTCTTTAATAAATAAATAAATCTTACTGACCACAAACCTTTGAATGTTAGTGTATATAATAATTTCCACATGGTCTCAGACTTTTGGACCCCACTGTAAATGTACGTCCTTTATGCATTCGTAGTCACCAACTTATTTATTCCAAGCACTAGATTTGACGGAGGCTTTCTTCTTGAGTGGCCTGAGTGATCGTTCGATTTTGATAATGAGTCTCTTTAATTCTATTGACAATGGGGCCACACTAGGTGATCAATGATAACCGTTCCAATTAAATTGCTAAACCTCTGCATGCTAGAGATTATAGCCATAAAGATATAGAGCAATTGGTTTGCTCAACAGCGGGGCGCCTTCAGTGGGCCATTTCACACAGATGTCTCTGTCTTTTAGGAGCTTCTGCTCACGATCAAGAAAAACAAGTCATCCATTTTATGGCCACAGGTTCCAAGATTTTTTCATCCCCCATGTCTTAAAGTGATGTCTTATTTAGCTTGTCGGATTTTCCAAATAAACGCAATCACTGGGTTTATGGAAAAAATGGATAAAAATGAGATTGTAAGGTATTGATCCCGGCATGGGGAGGGCTGAGGAAAAACAGTCCTCATCTATATAGGGAGAGAAATGAAGCAATAATTCAGGCAGGCATCGAACACCCTGCCACTGAGCCTATCGATTCCTATCCGCAGCATATGAGATCACACCTGAATGAAAGAGAGCTCTGGGGAAAAAAGAGAGAGAGAGAGAGAGAGAGAAGAGAGAGAGAGAGCGAGAGAGAGAGGGAGAGAGAGTGTAAAACAGAGTCTGCCATTCCCTAACATGTACAGAACATTACCATCCTGACATTAACAGCTCTGTACAAAGCCCACAAGTGCCTGTTAAAAAGGTTCTGCTAAAGACCAATTACCCAGCATACCTTTTCTGCTCCATCAGTCAGGGATACTGTTCTAAGCCCCTGCGGGTCTATGTGTGGTCAGCTGATTCAATTCCTGGTCTCGAAAACAGGAAAGCCACAAATACTGTGTTCTTGACACCCACTGCCACCCACATTCTGCCCTCTGGTTTCTGTACGAGATATTAAGTGTGGGATTTTTTTGGTGGTGTAAGGTATTTTAAAACATACTGTTTTGACTGGCTCCATCTGCTTTTGACAGCACTAAGTATTGTCTTTTAGTAGTGGCTTGTTCCTCTCCTCTTCTCACCCCCGCAGGCCTGTAGTTATTATTGTGAAATATGAAGCGATCCGTGCTGTGCCTTCATGAAATTTCAATGAGCATTGATCTGTGTGATTGCGAGGAATCCTTCAAGCCCAGTGGTTGTTGTTTCATTTATTTATTTATTGCTGATATGTTTTACTCATTTTGATCCCATCTTCTGGAGAGCCGTTGATTGTTAATGTATTTGTAGCATTCCTTTTTTTGGAAAAATCAGGTCTGTTCCTTGATAGTTTTTTTGGTTCATGAGGCAGATCATTCAATTTGCGCCCTAGGGCTCCAAGAGCTCCGTTTAGATCCATAAACGGCCCTATATTTGCCCTATATTGATTATCTTCATTAAACGTAACGAGATGGCATAGTATACGGCAGATATACTGCTCTTTTCGATAGTGATTTTTTTAGATTTTATTTCAGCTCATGACATCACACATAACCTTTTTGTTCTCCTTCGCATATGAAATTGGAGAGCTGCAATGAATCTGTGATCATATATGTCGGGTAACTGGCCGGTGTTTATTTCTGTCGTGAAACCGTTCCGTGAGCCCAGAAAGAAATGGAAACCACAGCTTGCGAGTTTCTGGAACTGTAAAAGTAAACAAGTGCATGGACAGTTGAAAGGTGTTCCTCTATAAATATCAGGTCTGCTGTGCATGGTTTGGTAAACAACGTTACACCAAGTAGGACATAGAGTCTCCGGAAATAAAAAAGCTCATGGGATTTTACTTCCCTGTTTGGTGTAAGTCTATCTCTGAAAATACACTGTTTTGTTCGAACTTTCTGACAAAGTTCACTCCATGACCGAGCACAGGAGGTGTTTTTTCTTCTCTGTTTGGTCGCAAGGGTCTGGGTTTCGCTTTTGCTGTAACGTATATACTGTCACCAGTTAATGTCAGTTTGATTTGTGACATATACCAGAATTGCATGGTTTCATGTCCACAAAATGTTTGCATCATTGTTTTCAGTGGGCGACCGGTGGCTATATAAAGTTAGTAGCACTATTTTGCTAACTGTTCAGTACACAGTCTCTATCTCAGCAATTGTACATTATCGAGTCGGCTGGTGAGAGGATTGTACAGTGTGTGTCAAATCTGCAATAGCAATGAAGGAGAGTAAACATGTGCAGATGTCTGTAAGTGTGGCAGAGTACAGTTTAGCCTGAGATCTGGCCCATCCATCTCTGTATCAGCACATTAACTCAACACCCTCCTCAGAGGTGCTTTGCATCATGGCCTGTGCCTCATTATGCTAGCACATGGGTCCTGTTGAAAGAGACATACTATAAATGTTCCCTGTCTAGACCCTCACAAAAGTTCTGCTCCAGCAGCCACTTCATTATTCAAATGCTAAATGCGTTTAGTGGTGATTTCCTCTAGACCAGCTTTTATCGCACGTGTTTTCTTAAGTATAATGAGATTGAAGCTCTTCTAATAAATGTCTCTGGTCTTGGTCTATTTCTCAGAATTGCTCACAAATCATCAATGCTTATTATCATTTGAATTAAAAAATGTTTTCATAGTTTCTCATTTACATGCAATATTTTTGTCTTCCAATGAAACAACATTTCTGATGATGTGACTGTTTAGTCAGTGAAAAATATAATTAACCAATTATCATTTTTCAAAATCCATTCAAATCCTGTTGCCATGATTATGTATACATTATTTCTGGCTGAATATTCCTTTATTTATTCTTTATTCTTATTCTTCTTCTTCTTATTATTATTATTATTTTACACTGTCATTAAAAAGTTTGGGTCAGTAAGATTTTTTTTTTTTTTTTTTTTTTAAGAAATTAATATTTTCACTTAGCAGGAATGCAATAAATTGATAAAAAAAAAAAAAAAACACGAGGGTTCCCTGTTCTTTTTTTATTCTATCAACTTTATTTTTTTTAATTATATATATATATATATATATATATATATATATATATATATATATAGTATATATATAAAGCCTTGCTATGTGTAGTGTGCTAGGCTAACCAAGACTTATCACAGCACTTACATACCTGTATTATTGCCCTTTTGTTGGTTTTGTTTGCTTCTGTTGTCCTCATTTGTAAGTCACTTTGGATAAATGTGTCTGCTGAATGACTAAATGTAAATGTAATGTTATATTTTATTTCACCTAGAAATATGTCACGTTACAGTAGTTAAATGTGTTGCGAATATTGCGTCATTTCATCTTCAAGCCACAGAAGCTGGTGGCTGTCCAGACCTTACAGCTACAGCCTTTTTTTTACATAGTTCATTCAACCCACACTCTCTTACTCTTCCATTCACTCTCTCCTACCTCCATGTCAGACCTGCTGTAATACTACACAACACAATCTTTCATTCAGCCTCCATCTATTCCTTTGCTATTACGATATCCTGCAGTCTGCTTCCCCCAACCCCCATTCATGCTCCACTCAGGCAGGGCCTATTCTGTGCGCTGCACCAGTCCACACTTCCATATCCCTGTCTCCAAACCACCAACAGACCTGATTACAGGAAGCCTATTTAGATATTGATGTATTGTCAGCCGCAGGGTAGCTTTGAATCATTCTGTCACATTCGACTGTTTTGTTGTTCTTTCCTTCGTCGATAGCTGTGGTCTGTTCTCCATCATGCTCCAGGATTGTTTTACTTTTTTTTTTTTTCTCATCTTGCTCTTTAAGTAAACAGCCAGTCAATCACAGTGCGGTGTGAGCGACTGTGCATCCAGGCAGTCATAGTGGCTGAGAGAGTCGAGGTTAATGCCGCCTTTCAATCAGCGAGTCTCTGAGCCCTGCTGTGTCTCGTCGCGTGAAGTCTGTTGTTATTAGCCATTGTCAACCACTTTTTAATGAAGTTACAGCTTATTGTAAAAGTAAACATGACATTTTACAGAGTTGGTAGGGATGCAGCCTGGCTTTTACATATAACTTCTTTCTTTTCAATGCATGTTTCAGGCTTTATGTCAAAACCAGATATTGGACCAGCATTGAGAACAAGCATGTTCTCATAAAGCTGCAGATCCTAACTGCCACTGGATGTTGTATCGAGTGGCATTGCTGTACAGTCAGAGCTGCCCCTGTTCCCCGGTGGAGGAGGGCCAGGCTGGGCACAGCTTGTGTTCTGGGCTCCAGGGGTCTGGTTCTGTCTGGGCCCTTGGCCATCTGAATCCACTCCACTGCACTCAGAGGCTGCCCACAGTCTGTCCTCTCAGCTGTGGAGCTGATTGGAGCTGGGTGAACTCCCTCAGGAAATGTCCAGGCTGCGGCCTACAGGGCAAACAGAAGGGAGGCCGGAAGAGAGAAAAGACTGTTACTTTTTTTAACCCCGTCTTCAGCAGGACAATTAACTTAGGGCCAGAGGACTCCAGTCCTAAATTGCTATTTTTTGATGCTTTTTCTCTGTTCTGTTTGAGATTTGATGCTTCAGGCAAAAGAAAGGTGGTCAGTCTATTGAGAGAGAATGAGAGAGGGAGAAAGTGCATGTGAAGAGTGAATAACTGTTAGAGGGACTCTTGGATATCTTATGTCACATACCCAAAACATTTTATTACAGTGTTTGAGTATTAACGTCAGATCTTGGCCTCTTCACCAAAATGTGATTATTTTAAAGTGGGGTGATTATTTTCTATACCCAATGTATAGCATAAAACCAACCTAAAACCAGTGGCTCCAAAAATGATTGGACACTTTAAAATGTATGAATTTTAAAACAAGCTATTTATTTTAAAATAGGATAGATAGCACACTTTTCAAAGACAACCATTTCATAGAAGGAACTTTGTTAGGTTTTAAATGATAAAAACAATGGATATACAGTTTAGAATGAATATAAAAAGTATTTTGAAACTTTTCAACATAGGACACCTGTGTGAACCTCTGTCAGTACATCCACTAAAATCACCATGAAAAAAATATGTAAGAAAAAGAACACTTGTGAGAAAAGGTTTAAATTTCTTTGATGCTACTTGGTTTGATGTTTGTTATATAATGCATTGGAATTCATACATTTTTAAGCATAGCTTAAATATCTAAATACATTTGGGACCACAACTGTATGCTGCATATCAAATATTGAATATCTCTGCTGACATGTATATCTCTTATTCTGTCTCAGTGAAGCACAAAAGGGCTCTGTGTGAATGTGCCCCTGAGGGCTGGAGTTTAGCACCACAACAGATAAACACACAAACAAGCTCCTCAGGCCAGTGCTGGAGAAAGACCCATTGTCTCAGTGTGAAAGTCCCGCTCAATCCAGGGAGGTTAGAAAAACATTGGACCAAGCACTATGTGGTCCACCCCGTACAGGAAGTTTGGCCCCATCACACAGATCGGGTTCCTTTTTCGACAATATCTTATTGCTCTGTCCTCAGCGAGCATTCATGAAGCTGTCTATGGGCCTCTAAGAAGTGGGAGGTGCCGCTCTACAGAAATGAAACAAACTTTAATTGAATTATTTGCTCATAACCTTAGGTCTATAGATTTGTTTTGCAGATTACGGGTGCCTACAAAACAGAAGAGGGGTTTAACATCAGAATTATTTGTTATTGGAGTTTGTTTAAGGACACAGCAAATTTAAAAAGGCACCTTTTAGTTCTGTGTTGATCTTAATCATGCTTATAGATGAAATGATCTGGCTGCTTCTGGTCATCATAAGATACGTGCCAGTCTTTGTTAGTCATTGGTATAAATAACATTTAGCAGGATCCATTCAGACAAACTGCTCAAGTGTTGTTTTATTCATAAAGTGGTGCCTTGTGATTGCAAACTGCTAAAGCATAGTGGGAATTGATACAGGTATTTTGGCAGCTAGTTTGTAAACATAATATTTGATACTTTAGGCACAATTTTGTTTGCTTTTTGCTTTTGTGTTTTTTTTGGAACCGTATTGAGGTCTGAAGCAAATGACACTTATATAAATTTCTTTGTAATGGTAATTGCAGATGGGTGTTGAATTTCCCTGCGGTAACATGGTTGAATTTTCTCTTTCCTGTAGCACTGAATGAACCCACAATTGACTACGGTTTCCAGCGGCTACAGAAGGTGATCCCTAGACACCCAGGCGACCCTGAGCGCTTACCAAAGGTCAGTTCTTAAGCATGACATAACTATTGTCCTTTCTTTTCTAAGCCAATATTGACCTTATTTACTTTCTTTATACATGTTTCTGGTCTTATTGTGAACAATTCGTCTGTGCGTTATTCCAAAGATTATCCTTTCAAACTTTATCCGATAGCTAAGGTCTAGTTATTTGAAGCGTTCATTAGAGACTCCTTCAGTTCAGAGATTATGTACTGTATATTCATTCTCACGCTGTTGTGTTCAGTATTCTTGTGAAAGGATCCCAGTTGTGGACCCAGTTGGGTGCTTGTTTCTTTCTCTGTGCACGCTTCTTAAGGAGAGCCAGGCCATGTAAATGGATCCTTTGGGAGGGATAAATAAACATTACTTTATCTTGTTGTGCATGTCCCATACCCCAGAGCCCCGCTCCAGCAGCACCACTTAAAAAAAAAAAGGGGGGAGTAATTATGCCTGGCTGCGCCTGCTCATGCTCAGGACTGACCTTGTGCTGTTAGCAGCCTTCTGTATCAAAGCTGGGCCATCAGTATTCATGGCCAATGAGCCACCTCCAAATCCATTACACCTTAAACACATCAAATTAGACCAGGGGGTCAATGAATGGAGTGTCAAACCAAAGCCAGTCTGGTGGCCAAGTAGTTACAGTGGGCTGCTAATCTCATATGACCTCCACCACACAGCTCTGTTATTTTAGGATCATTGAGATACTATTATAGTTTTATATGTATATATATTTTAAATAGTTATTTATTGTCTTGGCAACTAGCTGTTTTATGATTTTAGTTTTAGATGACTATAATAACCCTGGCACACTGTTTTTTATTCTTCTTTTCATCGAGGCACACTGTTTAGTAATTTCGTAAAGTGCTTGACAGGAAGTGATATCACAGCTGTGCCTTTGTGATGTTAGAGTTAACATTTTGCAGGCACTCTGGGAGTAAATGGGTCATGGGCTACAGCACAGATTCATTGGGTCATTTTCAACTAGTCAGGCAAGGTTTTAAAATATACACAACCAGTCAAACTTGAGGACACTCCTCATTCTTTATTATTAGTATTTTTATTTTATTTTTATCCACATTTTATCCACATAATAATGAAGTCATCAAAACTATGAAAACTCTTCATTCACTATCCACTTGGGGAAAATTGTAATTTTTCAAAAACAAACTGAAAATCATTCTTAGGCACAATTCATATTGGACTACAACAAAAAAGAACAAAAATAAAATTACATATTTATTTAATATTTAATAATTCAGATTTAACTACAAACTACTTTTTGAGTTTTTAGGTCATAAAAAACATTGTCAAGTATGTCCAACTTTTGACTGGTAGTGTGTAGTAATATTATTTGTGAAATTTTCCATTTAATTTTGATCTTGATGTAGGATTTGTCCTTCCTCTATCTCTCAATTATCCCTCACTCACTCCCTCACTTCCTTTCCCTCATGTTAGTGTCCATTCCCCAGCTGGTGGGGAGAGGACAGATATTCTGTCTACTGTCAATGAGGCTAAAGAGGGCAACAGTGTTTGATCTCAGTCCCTAATGAACCACATGGACATTGTCTGAATACCTTCCTCTGCAGTCCCACAGTCTGAACCCTATGCTACCACACACACATATATATACTCGCAAAAACACACCCACCTTCCATTGTGTACTGGAACACTGAGCTGACCCACTAAAGGGCCTAACAGACATTTGTTGCTATTCGTCCCACCAAATGCTGATGGGGAATATTACATTACTGGCTCATTGATGTCACTGATGAAGATATAAATATCCCCTTGTATTGACAGATTACCTATATATACATGAAAATATAATTTGCTAGACATTTAAAATAACATATTGAAGGTTCCCACAGTCATCCTGGAAAATCATTTATTAATTTTTATTGCTCAACTTATTTCATTGATTAGAAAATGTTTTTGTTTTTTTAGTGTCAGCTCTTTGAAATGAATGCTGAAAATCAACATGCATTGGGAATCAATTGGTCACAAGATTCGGGAACCCTGTTTTTATCATTTGCTTATCAGTCAGAGAATTAGCTTCTCTGCAGAAAGAGTAAAAGTTAAATGTGCCCCGATTATTTTTTCTCTGTCTGCCATATTGGAACAGTCTGGTAATTTTCATTGAAACTGGGGCAGCATGCTGCTCACATATGCTCTCTGTGGTCTTAATCTTGGCTTGATTTGGACTCATTTTCTTGGGCTGATGATAAAGCTGAATGCATTAGGTGGGTCATGGCCAGGGTCACTTGTCATATCTTTCCCACCGTTTTCAGCATAAGGGAGGTAGATCTGAATACACTCGTGGCTGCACTCCCCAGAGAGCCCACTTAACAGCCGCCCATAGTTTTAACTGATTCCTTACCTTAATGAATAGGTGGGATTGCCCACAAGTGAGCAGCCTCACTCTATTAGAGGAGGAAATAAAGCAGGTAGGCAAAAATACTCAGTGAGATAGCTTCGGGGTCAGGTATAGGGGAAGTCCCAGAGGAAGCAGTTAGATGCTTGTTTGGTTATATTAGGATACTGAAGTATGTGCCCACTTTTTTCAGCAAGCCAAAAAAAAAAAAAACATATTAAGTCTTGTTTTCAGAGAAAACAAACAAAAAAAATTAATTAAGGTTTATGCTTAAAACAAGAAAAAATATGTTCCAATTGATAAGAAAAATAGCCATCTTTAAAAGGAAAAAGAATGAATCCTATTTTTTTCTTTACCCTATTTGCATTTTTTTTATTTTCACTTTAAACCTCACTAAATTATGTTCTATTTGTTTGAATACAAACCTTAATATCACAGGTCATTTTGCTTACTTGGAAGTTATTGACAGTGCCTGACGATAGTGGGATGTCGCTGTTGAGCTTTTTCAGTTTTGTTGTCTTTTATGTTTTTTTTTTTCTTCTTTTTTTTTCCCATTGGTTCCAAGTAGGACCTGTAGTCTTAATGCCTTGGAGGATTATGGGTAGTGCAGTTGAAATCACAGTGACTCTTGGCTTCTTTTGGCACTTAACAACCCCCGAGCTCATGGTATGTCTTTGCTGACAGATTTACATTTTTCTCTATGGAAAAAAATGAATGCCAAATTAGTTAATGTTTATCTTCAGAGAATGCAGATCACATGGAAAACATTAACAATAGCCCAGTACGTTCAACAACACACCTTTAGCCCTTGGACTTGACAGGTTGGCAGAGAAGAGAGAGAGAGAGAGAGAGAGAGAGAGAGAACAAAAGAAACAGAGGTAGGAAGATGGAGAGAGAGAGAGAGAGAGAGAGAGAGAGAGAGAGAGAGAGTGAGAGAGCAGGGTGATCCATCATGGTGAAGTCAGCTGTCCGGTGCTGACTTCTCGCAGGTCAGCCGATCGAAGACACCACAGCCCTCACTTTATTACTGCTCGCCCAACAATAATTGAGTCACCACAAGGGGGAAAAGAGGGTGTAGAGGTAGTGAACATGGAAAGGGTAAAGGAGAAATAATTTCTCGGTGTACCTATACATGTCCCGCCGGTTGTCAAAACAAGGATGGTGTTAGCAGATGGATATTACCCTGATTTCCTCAAGTACTTTAGACTGTACGCATCTCTCTCAGTCTTCCCATCCCTATTTCTGTCCCTCCTTTTCTCGTTCGAACACTCTCAGCAAGATATTAACAGCGTCGGCTACTGCGCCCAGCCACTCATTTCAGCACTATTGATTTTGCCCTTTATTGAGGCAATAACAGTTTGTTGACGGCACTTCTCTAAACTGCTGGACTCAATCACAGGTGAGGGCCAAGTGTGGAACACGGCAGGTTAACTTGTTTCTCTCAGTCCTCAAACAAGTGTGCTACTATGTTATCCAGCCCAGCAAATTTATTACACAGGTTATTGTTCAACAAGATGTTTTTTTTTTCTCTCTCTGTGATATTTAGAAAAAAAATAATTATCGCGTCTGAAATATCTTATAATAACAGGATTTTTGCATGCGTGGTACTAGTGATATTGAGTTGAGAGTGATATGTATATTATTGTGTATATCTGTAATATTTTATGTTATTTAATATTTTAAATGGGTGTTTATATAAACTGATTAATATAATATCTTTAAAATATATTATTTTCTTTTTTATAGTAGATTTTATATATTTACATATTGTATAGAGAATAATTTCAAAGAGAAACTACTTATTGAATAGTGGAAACTGCATCCCACAATGCACCTGGCCCATATTCAGCACATCTAGACTGCGGCCTTGTTTGGTCTCTCTCCTTCTCTTCTGTAAGCATTGTTTCCCACATTTTCCCTGTCACTTCACATCCACCTGATCCCCTTGGCTGCCTCCACAGGGTCCAGAATTCAATCTGTGCTTCCTGGAAAAATCTCCTGCTTCTGAGTAACACAGCAGCTTGCTCTTTATATGTTGCTGGGAAATCCACAAGACTACTATAAAATATCTGAATATGGATCTAGTTAAACTTAACCTGCACAAATTTACCTAGACCAGCATTGCAAAACTCAAAGCAAGTAAAGTTGTGAATCACCGATCTAGACAACTGTAGCAAAACTTTTAATAGTGTTCGTTATAAAAGTCATTGAGTCTTTGCAAATTTTTGGTGGCTGCTCTCCGCTGTTGTACTGTTCAGATGTGGACAGACAGGTTATTATTGACTTTCAGAGAGTAACCTTTGAGGCCCGGAGAGAATATGAATTATGCAATGAAGCCACATTAGTTAAAGAGCACAGTGACTGATATTTATGATGGGCAGATATTGATGGAAGGAAGGATGGGAGGAGGTGGGGATTGGAGGGAGACTAAGGATATTTGATTTTGCGTTAGACAAGCTCGATGGATAAGCCACCATGTTAAGCAGTACATTCAACTGAGCGAGCAAACTCAGATCTGTGAAAGTCAAAGAAATGTGCATCAGCTGTGTTCAAACACATGTAATGGACATTCTGCTCTAATTCACGTGATTCACCACGTCTACGCAATACGATGGCCACGTCCACTCAATGCACTCTTGCATGAATCACAGTTTACCTCACACAAAGGTAATTAACACATATGTACCTTTAAAACTTGCTGTAGTTACTCACTTAAATTTAGGAAAATGCATGTATACATATTAGCTTTCATACATTATAACACCACAAACCATCATTTTGATGAATCACTGTACTCTTATGCTGACAGTAACTAACTCTGTCATAGGGATGCCATACATTTACTATTATTAAGGTAAAGACAGTTTTCTATCAGATTAAAACCTGACACATCGTTCTGGGAACCATCACAGTTGTATTGACTCACCATTTGAGTATCTCATCTCTTACATCAGTGACAAATGGTGTGTTTGAAACTGAAGATTAGATTATTGTCAGGATAGGGAAAGGCTCACTATATGATAGCCCTCATTCATCAAAATGGATTGCAGCTTTGGTGGGTATAAACAGCATGACATTACACACCAGTGTGGTCTCTGTTTAAGCCAAGCATTTGCAGTTATTGAAAACAGATATGGCATATGAGTTTGTGTGGTTAGCTTGCACAGATTATATGTACATCCCACTTGGATTGGGTTTGCTCTTGGTGCACCCTATATATAGTATGTGCTGTTCTTATATTCTTGTATTTAGTATTTGAATGCATGCAGTAAGGCTGTCAGTTTAATTTTCAATGCATGATTAATAATATTAATAGTAATGATTAATAATATTTATAATCAGTATTAATATATGTTATATTTATAAATATCTACTTACCAAAATAAAAAAATGTGGTTAGTTTTCCTACCATTAGCATAATTAAAATAATTTTTTGAAGCACCTTTTTCAAAATTTAACTTTTTTTTTTATCTTGACAGTGTATTTTTAAATTATATAATATGGATAATATGGAAATAAAATGCAATGTCTTTAAATAATCTTCTTTAGGGGCATTTCCCCCAAATTTGCATACTTTGTAATTAATTTAATTAAGACTTTTAATCATTTGACAGCCTTTGTATCCATGAGATTCTGTGGACTGAAGGACTTATAAAATATATGTATTTTGTTACTGCACAGCACCAAGTGTGAGGGACCTCAGTTAAGATAATAAAACCAGTACCTCCACAAGACCAGCAGTCCATGAGGTCAGGAAAGCAGAGCAGGAAGTATGACATCATCACTGCGCTCCGTTCCGCATGAGCGACGATGGTGACCCCGCTGGTATTACTGCTCTAATAGAACATTAGGAGATGATAAAATTGCAAATGAACAAGCACAGGAATAAATTTGTCATGTTTTTACAGGCCTGGCTTCCTTGTAAATGTGCAGACAGCATTGCCTTAACATTCCAGATGTGACCTGGGCCTTATTTCATTTTTTCAGCAGTCCCCTTCCTAATGAATGTATATCATATTACCAGCCACCATAATTTACACACAGGAACAGATTCAATGTCCGGAGCACATTAATGTGGAGGCTGGCCCTAACGGTGCTGCGCTGTGGGCTATTTGATATTATATTCTTCAAAACACTACGCCTGGGGTTGTTTGGTTGCACACATTCGCATTATTCGTGATGTATACATACATCTCAGCTTTCACGTTGATGGAAATTAAAGCTGGAAAACACCTGTCAGGGTGCTAAAGACACTCCAAATGGGTCAAAACAGAGATTGGGTCCTCATAGCTCACAGCCGTACTGAAGGAGCGGAGAAGGGGGGAGGATTGAGCACGGGTTATGATGGCTCTGACTGATAGACAGCTATACAGACGTGCAGATCCAAGATCAGGTTTCTTTCCTGTTTACCGCTCCTGGCTCCC
The DNA here is from genome assembly GCF_018340385.1 of Cyprinus carpio. NCBI lineage: Eukaryota > Metazoa > Chordata > Actinopteri > Cypriniformes > Cyprinidae > Cyprinus > Cyprinus carpio. Next base: position 294,733 of record NW_024879307.1, on the reverse strand, counting down.
TGCTCGGCCCTTACTGGAAGCCCTGCTACTCACCCAGGAAATGGGCTCTGCTTCCAGACACAGGGCCACCACACACGGCCTGTGCTAATAGCATTTATTTGTTTGTCTGGACAAACTTTTGGCCCCTTCCTTATTGCATTTGCCCTGTCAACAGATCTCTCCCTCCCCCCCCCCAATATTGTAATGATGGGAGATCGATAGGTAAGGACGAGATCTTTTAACAAAGGAGAGCGAGAGTGAAAGGGAGAGAAGTAGAGGAGAGTGCGAGAGGTATACTGGATAAATGACACAGTGCCGGTGCAGCAGGGGACCAAGCCATGGACTAATGCTTCTCATCCCTTATGTTCTTCCACCATCCCGCGAAGAAGAGGGTAAAGGAGAAGAGAGCCTGTCGGAGTCACACATCCATACTAAAGCACCACTTTAGGCCTCCCCAGGCTCCCGCGCTTCTCTCAATCACCCAGCCCAATCCTGGGCGAACAGAGACGGGTGCCTCCCCCGTGAAGCACCCCTAACAAGGGGTTAATGCAGTGCCAGAGCTCCCATTATTGAGTGAATTTAGCACCTTGGACAGCGCACTAAAAATCTTTATTGCTTTGCTGACCCCCTCGTCATGTTCGTGTCCGTGTGTTGCATCTGGGGCCACCGGGGGAGGCGGAGGGGACTGATTGAAAGGCAATATGTCAGCTGGCAGGCAGGCACACATGCTCGGGGGCTTGTTCGCAGCAAGGGTTACACACCGAGGGTGAGAACAATTTTCTGGTTGTCGCACTGCGAGCTTATTTCCTCAGCACCAGCACATTAACTTTTAAAAAGGGTTCCACTGGAGCTTCAGGGTTAAAAAAAAAATGAAGCGGAGAAGAGGGCTCAGAAGAAAGGAAATGAATACACAGTGTAAAGAACACTGTAAATAAATGTTTTATGTGTGAAAAGGATGGTAATAAATAGGTTTCCAGTTATGAAAGTGAAAGTCGATTACCTGGAAGGAAAATAGCATTACTGTAGCTCTTGCCTCCTGTGGAGCAGTCGTTTGCATGTACTAACATACATGTATTTGCTTTATATGTGTTTGTATTCATGTATTATACATGGAATCGGTGGCAGTACTGTTGGTAGGAAGAGCTAGTTAAGTATGGGGCTGTTAAGGTGTTTTTTTAAGATGTATACCCATTGCAAATTGTAGGGGAGTTGTGGTCAAGGATGTTGGCTAGCAATTCAAAGGTCGCATGTTCAAACCCTGTCAGGGGCGATCTATGAACTGAAAAGCCCTGTTAGCATTTTGCCCTTTAGCAAAGCACTTAACCTGATATTGCTCTAAAGGGACTGATCCTGTAATTGTACTATAAGTTTATAAGTAACCAAACAGACTAGGAAAATGTGTTGGTTTTAATAAATAAAAAATAACGTTGCTTTCTAAACATTCTTAAAATTCTTAATTTTATAAAATAATGCATATGATATTAAGAATTGCTTTTAGAAAATGTCTTGAAATAATTTTTACCATTTTATCAATTAAATTATCAGTTTTCAAGTAAATTAATCTAGTGAACAAAGTGAATTGACATTAAAATTGACACGGAAAGCTAAAGTGGCACATTTAATCTTTTCTGTTATATAGGAGGTGATTCTGAAGAGGGCAGCAGACCTGGTGGAAGCTCTGTATGGGATGCCACACAATAATCAGGTGAGATTCAAGTGAGCACAATGAAACATCAAACCATAAACATTCAGAGACCAACAGGGCCTCATTCAGTATCCATGCATACACATGTATTTGGGCATCAAATCTGTTAGGTGCGTTTTCACACAGAAATCACGATTAAAAAATAAATTTAAGTCTAACATGTATTTTAAATTTGCTATTACATTTTTATAATTTTTAGAAATCACATTCTAAAATTATCTTAGAAATCAGTCATTTGTTAAGACAATTTGTTAAAAAATGGAATAACTTGACAAAGTATAAATTATACAAGGTGAAATGAAATAAAAACAATTACTTATAAAAAAAAAAAAAATCTTGTTTCACACACTCTCAGACAAGAATGCATGTGCACGAGAGAGTGCAAACTGTATTATTTGTAAAAAATTATAATAATAAAAAATAAAGCACATTGTGTTATAGGATCAGTGTAAATAACACAATTTTCCACACTTAAATGGTTTAATTGAACAGCACAGTTAAGCATTTGTTCCCAGTTAAGGCCATTTTAGAGCTTTAAGACCGTAGAATTGTTCCCTATTATTCCCTAACATATTCCCTCAACATAAAACCCCCAATGTAATTCCTCCAGAGCTCTCTCTCATTGGTTTGAAGGACCACAAGGGCATCTTCAATGTTAGATCAGTTATGAACTGCGAGTGAGGGTATATGCTCATCGATTGCAGAGCTGAGCATGAGTGCAGTGATGCTGAATTATTTAGGCTGGGCAGTGGATGGAGCATGACTCCAGTCATCCACCCACTCAAAGAGCTCCCTCTCAGGAACCCCTGTCCCCCTAACCTCCACTCGGTCCTGTTGTCTTGATGAGGGTGAATCTGAGGCATTCATTTTCCATCAGAATGTGCGGCCCCCCTTCCCCAGCCCCCAAAACTAGACTTTTCTGCTCTAGCTGAACTGACTAGCAGATGAACACATCTTTAATGATTATACTTCTAGATTTTGTTCTTTTAGTTTTAAGAATATATTGATTCATATGATCATATTCAACTAGGTGTGTTTATCTGGCAACTCATGCTGTAGGTTGTCCGTATTTAGATATAATTATTTTAAGACAATTTTCAAAATACTAAACAATAAGGTGTGGTGGGTATTTTGGGTTTTTAAATTGTTGCTTAATATCAGCTGTTATTTTTGATTATTTAGTGACTGATTGATTGTATTTATTGTCATTTATTGGGTTATGATTAATTATTTAGACAAACTATTATTATATATACTGTATGATTATTCGAAAGAGAGTGTGTTTTTTTTTTTTTGTTTTTTTTTTTTTTTACAGGCAGTTGGCTTACTAGTATCCTTCTAATGATTAGATTGGTCCATTTCTGTGTTGATCCTGATAGGAGATCATTCTGAAAAGAGCAGCAGATATTGCAGAGGCACTCTACAACGTCCCACGTGGGCACAACCAGCTGCCAGGTCTGGCTAACAGCTCAGTCCATGCTGGTATGATGGGAGTCAACTCCTTCCACAGCCAGCTCGCTGTTAACGTCTCTGAGTCCACACAAGGAGCCAATCAGGGTGAGCAGAGATGCCATCAATCTTAAACCACAAGATATTTTGGCCATTCACAAAAAAAGTGATTTACTTTGAGAGTTTGTGTTTGTGTGTGTGTGTGTGTGTGTGTGTGCAAAGAGAGATATTAAGGATGAATTCACCATGTGAATGCACATGGTATTTTAGTGCAAACACCTGCAACTTATTCTCTAACCAATCTCAGTTGAGTTTAAGGTGCTAAATGCACCGAAATATTGCTGCAATGTATTTAATAAATCATTGTAAATCTTTCCATTTGACTCATTTTTGTGTTAGTGTGTTTCTGGATAGTCACAGTAAAGTGTGCATGTTCAAAGTATTCAGTAGTCTGCTACATCCTTCAAACCTTAGGCAAGTGGGTGAAAAGTAGTGAGATAGACAGCATGCAGACAGATACAAGCGTTCAGCATTGCTCCCTGAACCTCCAGGCTCCTTTACCTCAGCATTCCTTGGCCTCTGTGACAGTGAATGATTTGTGTTAAGTCAGCAGTAATGTATCAGTCGTCTGATGAAAGGGAGAATGAATGGTAAGCAGAGCAGAGATGAGGGCTGCCTTTGTACCAGACAGCGGGGACTCCTGGAGCGAGAACTTCCTGCTGCTTTCACCCATGTCAGCGTTTAATGTCCTGATGTATATTTATAGTCCATATCCTCCTCCTGTCCAATCTGCCTCTGTAAACCACTGACACACAGGTCTTTCTTTTAAGGAACAGTTTGCCCAAAAATGAGATTTCTATCATCATCATCACTTTCATGTCATTCCGGATGTGTATGACTTTATTCCTACTGTTTAACAAAAAAGGAGATGTGTGGTAGAATGCTCACGGTGCTCTTTTCCATTCAAAGAAAGTCAGTGGTGACCAGGAGCTGATTCTGCTTGTTTCTAAATGTATTATTTCCTATTTCTTTTCCTTATTACTATGCGTGTGTGTTTCAGGTTTCAGTCGAAACACAAGCAGTGTGTCCCCTCACGGTTACGTACCCAGCACGACACCCCAGCAGAGTAGCTACAGTACTGTCTCTACCAATATGAATGGATACGGTAACACAGGCATGACCACGCTGGGAGGCTCGCCCAACTTCCTCAATGGCTCTGCTGCCAACTCTCCTTATGCCAGTGAGTACTGATCCTCTCTATGTCTGTTTATCGTTCTCTCTTTTACATTTTTGAATTAGGTGCGCATAGATATGAGTATTCACTGAATGAATATATAAACATATATATATATATATATAATATATATATATATATATATATATATATATATATATATATATATATATATATATATATATATATATATATATATATATACATACATATATAATACCATTAAAAAAATTGGAGTGCGTTAAACTGATCAAAACTGACAGTAGATACTTTTAGATTGTTTCAATAAATGCTGTTCTTTAGAACTTTTAGAACTTCCTATTCATCAAATAAATCATCAAATATATATATATATATATTTTTTTTTTTTTACAGTGATAAGGATTAGACATGTTTCTTGAGCAGCATATTAGAATGATTTCTGAAGGATCATATGACACTGACCATTGGAGTAATGGCTGCTAAAAAATCAGCTTGGTCATGACAGGAATAAGTTACATTTTAAAATATATCAAAATATAAATCAGTTATTTTAATTTGTGACAATATTTCACAGCATTATTGTTATTAGTTCACAACATTACTGTAACTGTTCAAAAAAACGCAGCGTTAGTGAGCATAAGAAGACCTCTTTTTACTGACACCAAACATTTGAACTTTAGTGGATGAATGCATGAAAGGGGTTATTGCATTCTAAAACATAAACTGTAGTAACATTAATGCATCTTACACATGTATCTTATTTCATCTAGACAACCAAGTAAGATAGTACTGCCACTGTGTGTGTGTGTGTGTGTGTGTGTGTGTGTGTGTGTGTGTGTGTGTGTGTGTGTGTGTGTGTGTGTGTGTGTGTGTGTGTGTGTATGTGTGTGTGTTTAAAAGCAGAAATAAAATCCCACCCACTCTTTTTCTTCAGTCATGATCAGACGCTGTCTATAATGCTTAGCCATTCGTATAACACCAATCTTCTTGCGCGGCTTCTAAATTAAAGCATCTTAATTAAATCAATAAACTAATTGCAGGAGAAGCAATTCAACTTTGGTACTTTGATTCCGTGATGTTAACAAGTATTTTAACAGGCTGACTGACTCCAGGCTGACACTTTCAATCAATGCAAGAGAGCAGACTTTGTGGGCTCCAATTTTCATTAATTGATTAGTTAGGCCTTCATAAATGGATTATGACACTATCAGGAGAATTTACTTGGGAAAGTGCCATAAAATTTAAGTGCAGAATAATAACAACAATAAAGGTAGAGCAGGATATAAGAGAGCAGCTGAAATACGACAGGAGTAATTGTAAAATCGTTGAGGGGGAAAATGCTCTTAGGGTATTATTAATAGACAAAAGGAGAGGCAGTAGAGATGGGACAGGGGAGGGACCTGCGCCAATGTTGTTCTAAGAGGAGCAGAAAGTGCATCTGTGGAGCTTGAAGACTTTGAACCTCCAGTCAAGGAATACTATAACAATAAATGATCTAACATTACATATACATATCATTACCACCTATCATTTAAAAAAAAAAAAAATCTAATTATGTGCTTCAGGTATGCTCTGATCTATCCTAAACCGTTTTCCCTCTTTCATTCATTCCCATCCCTCAGTTGTTCCTTCCAGTCCCACCATGGCCTCCTCCACCAGTCTTCCCTCCAACTGCAGCAGTTCCTCAGGCATCTTCTCTTTCTCTCCGGCCAACATGGTGTCTGCAGTCAAACAGAAGAGCGCTTTTGCTCCCGTCGTGCGGCCCCAGGCCTCGCCACCCCCCACCTGCACCAGTGCCAATGGAAACGGCCTTCAAGGTGAGTGGAACAGCAGAATGAAAAGCTTGACCTCTCCAATAAAGGGCAAGCACAAATATGAACATTTGGTTTAAATCTGTTAATTTAAGTTTGTGTGTGTGTGTGTGTGTGTGTGTGTGTGTGTGTGTGTGTGTGTGTGTGTGTGTGTGTGTGTGTGTGTGTGTGTGTGTGTGTGTGTGTGTGTGTGTGTGTGTGTGTGTGTGTGTGTGTGTGCATAGACACACACCTTCAAAATTTTAGAATCGGTAACCAGGTTTTATTATTTTTTAAAAGAAGTCTCACCAAGGCTGCATTTATTTGATCAAAAAAACAGTAAAACTATAATGTTGTGAATTACTTTTCTATTGTAATGTATTTTAAAAATGTAATTTAATCTTGTGATAGCAAAGCTGATTTTTTAGCAGCCATTACTCCAGTCTTTAGTGTCACTTGATCTTTCAGAAATCATTCTAATATAACAATTCTTGTGCTACTTAATATTTTGGTGGAAACCGTGATACTTTTTTCAGGATTCTTTGATGAATAGTGAGTTTAAAACTACAGTATTTATTTAAAATAGAAATCTTTTGCAACAGTTTAAAAGCCTGTACTGTCACTTTTGATCAATTTAATGTGTCCTCCTGAAAAAAAAAAAGTATTAACTTTTTAAAATAAAATCCTACTGACTCCAAACTTTTAAACGATAGTTTATGTATAAGTGTGTGTATAATGATTTTGCTGTGCAGTGTTGTTTCTAAGTGCTCTGTTATAAAACCAATTGAGCTGACTCCAAAATGACAATAAACTAATTATGTTGCCTTCAAAGACACATTGTTTTCACCAACTTTTTTTTTGCCAAAGTCTTCCATGCAGAGCACTGTTTATGTGATGCAAGGAATCTGTGGCTATGTAAAGTTTTCCAAGTAGTCACTTATGAGGTTCCATTCCAGTTGAAAGGCAGCTGTCTATGTAGGCAGTTGCCAGTGTTGCATCTCACTTGTTTTGAAACAGAGCTGGAGTGTCTGATCTACAGCCTTCTAACACTTAGACAGCTGTCAGTTTGTCCTAACTTGCGGTAATCTGTTTTTACATTTGCCTCTCTGACCCAATTCCTCTTTTTGCAAAAAATAACTCTTTCTCTTTGTTTCCTTCATCTTCCCTGCTTTCTCACTCTGCTTCCAGTAGATCAATCTTTTGTGGACTCTAGCAAGTACTCCACCGCCAACTCCCTGCAGGGACTGGCCTTCTCCTGAAGTATGTTACACCTGTCTCACACTCTTTCGTCATCATCCTCTCTTTATATCCATTAAGCCATCCATCAGCATGACTGTCAGATCATGCTCTCCCTCCATCCTCCCTCGTTCTCCTAACTTATGCTCAGTCAGTAGGGGCCTGCTATGCATCTTGAAGAGCATGCCATATGTGTTTCATTTCCTGCCTGACTTCCTGTTTCCTGTGTCAAATCCTCCTCAAAGTTCACTTGTGGCTGTGGAGTGTAGAATACAAGGATTTTGTCAGTTAATTAACTATAAGAAAGTTAACATCCACTGATTTAAAAATCTAAATGGTGAATCTCATGAAGAAATGTACAGATGATGTTTATACCCCAAAATATTTAGAACTATTAAGATTATTATGACATTATTTTCATGATTTAAGCACATGTTCCCTATAAATCTCATTATCCTTATTGTAATATGGAAAAATTCTCATTACTGTAATATAGCAATAAAGTTTTGCTGGAAATAAAATACAATTAAATTAATTTAAATAAATAATGCAAATGAATAAATATGGTTATGTATTATGTACCGACAATTGTGTATTGTTCATAAAATGTAATACAAAATATGCTCATAAAAATGACACAATGTAAATAAGATGTTAATGGTCCTAAGAATAGGTTTTATTTTTCATCCAGATTTTATTATTTTTTATTATTATTATTATTATTACATTTCTTACATTTACAATTTTTTTTTTAGTTTTTTTGAAAATTCTGCCAAACTGTACATAAAACCACTTTTGTGACATTTATAAAGACATATTTTCACTGTTATCTGACACAAAGCCATAATCAGCATCCTCTGATTTATGACAATTACTCTGCACAGCATTTGGCCCTGTGTGTTGATCTGAAATATCTAGACATCTACAGGGGACAATATTAAAGTAATTGAGCATTTGAGGCAGACATCTTTTATCTGCGAGTGTGGAGTGCTTCCTCTCCGTCTGTTGATATGCACTCAGCACTCTGACCCGATGACCGATTGTCGGTCACCACTCTTTTTTTTTTTTTTTTCATTCCAAATGAGGCAGAGACACTCAGGAAATAACCCAGGAATTAGAGATGAGGGGACCAGAGAGAGGAAATCAATAGGAAGCCAATATGCTACATGAAAAATCTGGTGCGGTGATGTGGCCTACTGAAAGTGGGGAGCGATGGAGAGAGAAACCAAGCTCAGTGCTCATGGGACTTGCTTCCTCTTGGCTAATAATGAATAGAAGTGATACTAATGTTTGACTGAACGTTGTTTAATGTTTGATAACAAAAATTATTTATCTAAGCTCAAGCTATTTTTGTTTAAGTGTTGGCAAGCAAGGTAATTTGGGTCAGACTATGTAAACACTGCATGCACTTTTTATTACCACTGCTGTTTGTTTGTAATTTGTCTCGTAAAAACGATGTCCGCATAAATGTGCGTCAGTCCCCATAGGCACATGAAGTAAACACTCAGTCGCTCATCGAAACACAGGCGAAAAGCTACACAGTCAAATAAAGAACTGCTTTAAATGACCTGTTTTTATTCAAGTCAAATATATTATTTAATATGACTGGATTACACCAATGGAAGTCATTTTTAAGAGTAAAAATAGCTCCAACTAAGTTTGTCTTCTACGCTCTTCATGTAAATGCAAAATCCCTCAGACTGTAAGAATATCCTGAACGTCTCCTCCGAACCCGTGGAGCTTTGTCCTCATGGGAGAGAAGCATTAGCTAATGCGTTGCGAAGCCGTCCTATAGTGTTATCACTAATTGGATTGATGAATTGTTCATATAATGGCTCCCTGATGGGGAGACTGATATACAGCCTGTAAAGCAAGTCACTATTTATCCTGACAATGACTCCAATTAAACACGGACGACCTGCAACCTTAGGTAGATCATACAGAATAAAGATTATCCTCACCCACTCGCAGGGAATTGTACATCCTTCTGATTTATGTACAGCTTCAGTGTGATCGAAAGCACAGAGAATTATGGGATATATTACTGCGTTCGTTTAGTCTCTCCATCCCTCCTTCAGTTGATTGAAGCCATATTTCTACCCTGTTGTTTGGATGTAATCCATGAGCATTGTCTTTAGTTAACCCTTTCATTTCTATGCACAGATTTACTTCAAAACTGTTTAAAAACTATAAAAAGCTTAAAAATTAGCAATTAGCAAGCATTTTTTGCAACTAACAGAAATGAATTTGATCATTTGAAGTGCTGAACTAACAAGAAAACTGAAATAAAAACTAAAATCGCATCTAATTAGTAATGTTTAAAAATGACAAAAGCACATAAAATAACTAAAAATGAAACTAAAATTAAAATATAAAAATATAAGCTACTTGAAATCTTCATAAAACCTATAACAGTATATAAATAATTTTCAAATAACACTGAACTGTATTGTGATTTTCAAATGTATAATGGCAAGTCATCACAAAGCAATACAATATTTCTTTCTCTCTGTTGTGACAAAACAGTCTTATTTGTTCATATCATTTGAGTAGGACATGCTTTCCAGATGCTTTTCTTTTGGTTTTGTTGCATGACAGATGAAACCAAACAATCCCATGTCTCACTTTTCTTCTCTCTCTTTTTTCATGACTATAGCGATCCCAGGGATGATTGTTCCTCCCATGTAGGGGCTCCTGGACTGCTGAAGAGACACATTTGATTTCAGCTCTCATTAGAGAATCTACGCTCTGAGCTGAAGGCAATTTCTGGTGGAGACATGAAAACTGAACTTTTAAAACTCAGGCCTTTTGACAAAGGAATCTCAATTTATGGGAAGAAAGTGTATGTTTGCTTTTGTTTTTAAGCTAATTTCTGGACTGCTCTACTAAAGGACTTTCCTCCCCCCATGTTTTGCCCATGCAGAAAGGAGAGATGGATCTCCATTTTATTATATTCATGGGCTTTTTTGATGAATTTAATTAATTTTACAGACTGTATCACACAAACACGACACTTTAGGAGCGGGTGCATTCCTAATGTTTCTGAGAGCAGTTACAGTCAACAGCACAGATCTCTGTTAATACTGACCAGTTTTTATATGAACAGACACATTCGTGAAAAATCCAAATGAGAATATTTAGGCCAACTGTTTGAGTACAGAGAAGAAGAAGGGAGGGGTTTTTTTTTTTTGTCCCAGAGAGAAGCCAACAAATAGTTTGCCATAATGTTGTTTGTTTTGAAATTGAAATTGTAGCGCCATACTCACTTCCCAATGGTTTTTTTTTTTTGTTTGTTTTGTTTTTTTTTTACAAAGCATCTGGGTACCAGTCGGTTTGAATGGCTATGATGTAGAAAAGTTATTTAAGAGTTAATAAATGCTGTCATGCAATGTCAAGATTCATCCTCAAAGAGAAGAAAAAGCGACCCAGTTTCTACAACAAATCAGTATTTATGTTCATGCAAATATTTGCTGCTAAATAGAGCAGAGATATGCAGTAAACAGATGGACTGAAGGAAAGAACCCCTTAGTTGCAATGCCATTTAATAAAAAAAAAAAAAAAAAAAAAAAAAAAATTGAATTTTATGTGTGCTCAAGGAATGTGAGAATTTGTTTTTGCTTTTAATTTTTGTTTTTCCTTTGTCTATGAAAAATGAAACTGTGATATATAAATTTTAATGTGTTTGGCTTGCTGTGTTCACTAGTGAAGGATGTAGGTTAAATGAAGTATAGGAAGTATACAATTTCAGAGCCGACTGTTAAAACAACCCATTTTTCCTTTTTTGTGTGTTTCTTTGGCTTCTTTTGGAGGACATGACTTGAATTAGCAAAGTATTTTCATGTTTAGACAGCACTGTATGAAGAATGCTTTCCAAATGTGTCAAACACCTAACATACAGCAGTTTGATTGGCTCACTTTGGTAGTCGTCTATTTTTGTATATATACTTTCTGTTGCCAAAGTCTTTGTTTTATTTGTATTTATCTCAGAATGGCTTTAGGCAGCTCATAATAACACGGATGTTCAGTTTATTGCATAAATTACATAAAATCTCATAAACTCAGCAAACACAAACCATGGATTCTGGACAAAAAGAGGGGAGTCTCTGTAAAATATCCATATAAATAATGTATGTATATCCAGATTTTGTATATTGCTTTTCTCCCCAAATTTACTTTGATTGTGTAAGGTTTGTCGTGATTGTTTGTCCATCTGTTCGCTTTCATCACCGGCATTGTCTTTATTGTTAATGTTTTTGTTTGAATTTAGATCCATGTTTTGTATCATGTCAAACTTCCATTTTTTTTTTTTTTTTATGAGTTCTATTCGTAAAAAGCCATTGTCTATTTTTGTATAATTTGTAAGTTCATTGTTTTCCTTTTGAATTTTTTTAATGTATGGCAAAAAAGTAGCATCTCACAGCATTTAGTTATGTAGATTTTTTTTTTAAATATATAAATATAAATATATGATGATATAAATCTATATCTTTTCTTTGAGGCTTACAGAACCTGTACTGTTGTAATAATATGCATGGGCTCTTCTCTGAGAGTGATGGTTTTATTTTGCGTGTCAAGCCTAGAAGGACGTTTTCGATGAAGTTTTAATCTATGTTCTTTTTAGTCTTTTCTTTCCTCTTTTATTTATCTGATTATTTATGCCTGCATATAGATCTGTCTATTCCATTATCTCTCTCACGTATTTCAGTACCAGCAGTATAGATGCCTTAACAATGCAAACCCATAAGCGTACAATCCCTTGTACAGACTTTACAACCACCACTACCAGTAACAGTAGCCACAGAGTTCCTTAAGGGGTTTCTTTCCAGAAAAAAAGCACAAATCGGTCTGTTTTACTTAAAGCGAGGAGGGTTAAATGAATTATTTGTCCTTTTTCTGTTGTTTGTATAATGAAGGAAAATGAGAGGGAACCTGAAGGATTATAAAGAGAGACTATATGATTTATATTTTATGTAATGCTAGTGCAATTGGTTGCACTTTCTCATTAATTTAAAGCAAAAGGCTGCCTTTTTTCAGTCGTTTGTCTGCTGCGTTCACAACCGGGAGAGAAGCTCAAAGCCATATTCTACAGTGTCACCGTTCGCTCTGAAGTGGATGTTCACTTTAGCTGGAGGTGCATGCGAACCTGCATGTTTTGGGTCGTGCCACAGCACTTTGTAAGGTACCACTGATGAATTTCTCACCCAGAGCAAAGTGACTCGATATCAGAGCACAATGCCTTGCCCCTGGAGCTGAGGTTCTGACTCCCAGTCTGTAACTCTGTCTAATTCTACTGTCAGCCGAATCAGCCCTCGATGATCGGTCTTCAGGGCTCTTTCATGAATGGTTGAAGTGCTGTCTCCTGTAATGTGTGTTTGAAATCTGCCATCTAACAGAAAAATGGCTTTTAATATGCTAATGTGTGAGGACTTTTTATCAGAAATGACTGACCATTCACGATGTTTTTCTTTTCCATATGTTGCTGTTATGCGATGGTTACTTTGTTAGTGGCTCCATCGCAATGAATAAGATGGACTTCTTATAAAATGACAAGCATTTGATAGGACAAAAGACTCAAACCTTTTTGACTCAAACCTGGTCTCCTTTTTTTCCTGCCTACTATTCTTGTGTTTGTTTGTTTCTGGGTTTTTATTTTTTATGTTTTTTGGACTAGATACACACTGAACCATTCTATTGATAGGAAAACTCAAGACAAAACTACTGTATAGATTGTTTTCATTTTTGATGAAAGCTGTAAAATAACTTTTCAAAGTTCACAATATTAAATTAAAGTTACTTCTTGTCTGTGATTTTTTTTTTTTATTATTCTTGGACTGTCTTTTGTCTTTCTTGAGCCTTTCTTCCAGGAGCAGGTGTTTGGGGGCATGTTTGGAAAATATATGTCACAAAAGTAACCCAGCATGTTATTTTTGTGCCGTCTTATTGCCAACAGATGTCTGATTGTTCGTTATCTCCGGGGAATGATCTCTCCTTGGGCCCAGCCCACTTTCCTTCTACCCCAACCCGCCAATTCCCCTTAAAGTAGCACATTTTAATTAGCCCCATTCATTAAATTATTATATACCTGATAGCATAATGAATGTGGGCTCCGACGAACGCAAACATGATAATGATGGGCTCCTCAACTTATTAATTGAACTGCACATTGCATTTAATTGACTCATCATTTGCATTTACAGTCATCAGCAAAAATTAATCTCTCTCCTTTTTTTAATTTAAGATGCTCTTGATCTGATTAGCTTGTAAAAGTCACTGGCAAGATTCTGCTGACCTGACTGCATGAGGGCAAACTCCACCTCAGCTTAAAAGAGAGCTTCACCTGACCCTGAAACATTAGTGAAATACAAGTTTGAATCTTTAATATCTTGAGCCATTAAATCAATATCTGGCACATGGTTTCAGTGGGAATTGCTGTTGTTTTAAAGCCAGAATTGGTAGTTGTCTGTGTGCTAAAATAAAGAGAAGGCCACAAATGAGCTGAAATTATTTTATTTTAAATGTTAGATCAGGTATAAATAGCCTTTTTTTTAGATAGGACATTATTTGCTTATTATATCTACACCTGCAGGTCAAAAGTTAAAAGATTTTTTATGTTTTTGAAAAAAGCCTCTTGTGCTTACAAAGACTGTATTTATTTGATCAAAAATACAGTAAAAATGATATTGATGAATTTGATTACAGTTGAAAAATAAGCATTTTCTATTTTAATATATTAGTATTTTTCTCTCTCTTTTTCCATATGCCACAGGTTGATTCTGAATCAAGTCTGATCTTTGAATTCTTTATATTGCCACCTAGTTCTAATGTCTGAGGATTTTTGGAGTCGCTAATTGTCAGTTCTATGTCATTATTTTTGTACAGCCGGCTGCAGTATGGAGGTAAGATGGCAGAGCTTTGGACAGCCATTAGCTAATGGATTACTGAGAGGCACGGCCGCCCCCCTCACCCACTCACCCCCAAAACCTTCAGTCCACACCCCGCAGTGAGGCACTTAGCAAACAAAGCCCACTTTGAACATTAAACGTCACAAGTGAAGGATTACTTATCTCTCCTTCTCTCTCTCTTTCTGTCACTCTTCCGAATCTCTCTTCGTCACAGATCCCAAGGGAAGACTGTCTGGAAGCTAATGTACAGGAATGAGTGATAGATGACAATTTGAACAGAAGTGTGTGTGCGTCTCTCTCTACTTGTCATTGTTGACATTCACTGACAGAAACTCTATAGAGCAAATCAGCCTCTTCCTGCGTTAATGAGTGAGCTGATTATTTTTATATGGCGTATAAAGATGACACATCAGAGCATGAGTGTTAAGCACACAGAGGAAAAGGTTGCTCCTTCAGTTCTCACCAATTACATATAATCATCATCATCCTAAAAATAAAAATAAAAAAAAAAAAACAAAAAACACAAAAAGAGAGAATTGTGGTCGTAGAGTATAAGCAATAAAATTAATGTGGATACCAAAGCTCAGATAATTTGGTCTTACAAGAAGATCAATTTAAAACACGTTGCTGTCTAGGAGAAACACTTGAGATGAACTAGATAAAAGTTTATATTGAGAAAAAAAAGCACTGACAGGCAAGGGCATTATGCTAATTTTATTTTATTTTACTTAATAAATAGGTAAAATTTAGACAGAATGAGTATTTCTGAATTTCTATATAATCAACTGTATATTTTAGTTTTGTTTAGGTTTAATATCTGTAATTATGTTTAATGTTTGATACAAATTACTTTATAATATTAATGTTATATAATATTTATATAAATAATATGTTACATTGGAAATATTGTAAACATGCATGCTTTCCAGATGTTCCAGCCAGGTCCTGATGTAATCCATACAATATTATTGCGTATAATTTAAATTATTAGTCATGGAGGGAATGTTTTTTACTGCACAGATACCTGCTCAAAAACCTTTCAGACTAAGATAAAGACTAATACATGCAGGAACTACCTCAGCCCGAACCAAATAAATAAATTAACAAATAAAGCAGATCGTCTCCAGCTCTTCCCATGAGCAGGGATAGAGGGAGAGAGGAGAGCTGAAAGGCATCTTTGAGAGGGAAAACAGGGGTCCCACTGGGGAGCTTGGGGAGAACAGAGAAAAGGAGAAAACAAGGAAAGAGCAAGACAAAGACGACGAATTGAAAAGAGGGGAAAAAATTTGAATGAATAAAAAGCCACAAGAGAGAAGAAGAGGACACGATACAGAGAGATATGGAGAGCGAGTGAGTGAGCGAGAGGGTCCTCATATTCCACAGAGAGAAGAGAGAGATACCGGAGATCAGAGAGGGAAGTTCGATGTTCGATGCAGGAAGGCGCCAAAAGACAGAAGGAAATGCTCCCTGGTACCTGAGCGTGGGGGACTGGTTGGGAGGTGGCCCTCCCGGGGGACCCAGGCCTGTCATTGCACAACACAAAAACACTGTAGGCCGAGCCATGGGGATCATGGGATGTGGGGAATAAGGGGGTAGATGGGGGTTGGGACTGTGTTTCAGCCCAAGGGCCTCTTCAGGCACACAGACACTTCACACACAAAACGACCACAATAATGCAGCGAATGCAAACCCAAATGTCCTTTACATGACTCCACTGCTCTCATCAGGTCTTCAACAGATCATAAAGGACATGTCAAAACATTTAGAGTGACAATTCCCTCTCAGAGGTAGTATTGAATTGGATGCATTGGGATTATTGTGGTTGTAAAATAACCTAGTTCAGTGGTCAAAATATCACTAAAATCTCACATGTGATTATCTACAAATTAAAAAATAAAGACAATATATTTGTGTGTTTTTGTTTTTTAATTGCTGTTTCTATATATTAATATCATAATTAATAATTACAATGATGTTTGAGGATCAAACTTACCCCAGTTTATTAACAGGCAATCAATTCACCAAAAATAACATTATAAAAGGAGCCTAAATAGTAAATATTGCAAATAGTAAACAGATAAAAATAGGATTATAACAAAATTATGACTCTGTAAAGTAATTACAACTTTTTAAGTTAGATTTTTTTAAGTTAGAAAAGTTATTTTATGCTTATGCTTTTGGAAATTGATCTTTACTATCCCTACTCAGACTTATTATTTTGCATTTTAGGCTCATTTTGACCACAAGGTATACAGTATGTCCTTTCTGCAAGTGTAACTTTTCAATTTATTATTTTTTTATATTATTCATAGGCCTGTCAGAGTTACGGCGGAAGTTGCAGGAGTGTCCCGCGACAATCCCACAACCTTATCATGCCTTGTTATGAAGTTCACACAAACAGTATTACTTTGCTGGCTCTCTTCCAAGGCCCTCTTCATGGCTTAGGTGAAGCTATACTGAAAGTATATACTAAAGCTATAAAGTATAGCTCTGTGAAAGTAATTGTTGTTTTGAACATGCTGTAAAGTGGTTACATGTAAGCTGTGAGAATGGGAAGGTTTGAGAGTCACACTTGCCATTAATATTAGGGTGACAAGACGTCCGTTTTCTCGGGGACAGTCACGGTTTTTCGTGACCTGTCCCCGGAAAACGGACCTCTTGTCACCCTAATATTAATGGCAGGTGTGACTCTCAAACATTCCCATTCTTACAGCTACATGTAACTGAGTTACAAAGTAAATCAAAGATGGCGACGTTGGTAATACTAGAAATCCTGTCACAGCTGAGACAACATGTTAATCTGAACAGCGTTTTTAATTTAGGAGTGTAGAGAAACTACAAAACTGGCGGGAGCAGCACTGTTGGAGGACACTGACTTTAAACCATCAATGACCTAAAGACTATATCACGGTAAGTTACCGAAACCACTTAAATAGTTCAAAAAGGATATTTAAAGTTTGCGGGTGCTCCTACTCAAGATAAAAGGAGTTCTGAAACGTGCGTCGAAACCTTGCGGTTTATATGTTCCACTGTCCTGTGTCTCACGTTAGGGTTAGTTTAAACGCAAAAAGGCATTCTGGCTTTTTGAACACCGTCTCATGATCTGGCTACATGGTTTTAGCATCTCGCCTGTGACCCGTCAAGTTCAAACTGTTTTTATTTGTATTAGTCTTTATTGGGTACTAATATAACAGTGACTGTTGAGAGGTTGTAAAATGTTTTTAATATTTGTTTTTAATAAATGTTTTTCTCTAGGTTAATCTTCTAAACAGTCTAGCTTAATAGCCAATTCTGATACAGGCTTGATTTGCAAAAGCTTCCCAGATTTTTGCACTGTAGACAGTTCCTTCTAGATATGACTGCAGATTTATTGCCAACAACACACACACACAGAAAAGGTCAAAAGCATAAGTCATGATTTACTTCATATTCTGCACATCAGGGTCCATCTTCAGCAGTTTGTTGCTTATTTCACTATACACTTATGCAGGACTTTAGTTGCAGGTATTTGTGATTTTCACACAATTATGTACTCACCAATTTTTTTAAAGAATGTACTGGTTGTGCTTTTGCATATAATTATAATAAATAGGACTGGAGCTTTCAAGTTTTAAAAAGGAGACAAAAGCACCATGAAAGTATGATTTGTGACTTTAATTGTACATTATATTATGTCTTCTAAAGTCACATGAAAGATCTGTTGAAGGAACAGACCAAAAATTACTGATTATCTTCCCCTAAACCAGTGGTTTTTAATTCCAGTCCTCGCGACCCCACACTCTCTCATCATTTCGTATGTATCTCTTATCATTTCAGACATTTGTTCCATTTGGCCGTAAGTGCCCTACAAAGTGAACTTCACAGGATATTCCACCATGATTGCAATTCTAAGGGAACTGGAATTCAGAACCAATGCCCTAAGCTGCTGTAATCAACGAGATCATTGAGTCAACCTCATCATCTGTAACCAGAACATACAATGCAAAAGGTGCAATCCTGACATGACAAAAATACTGCTGTGACACTGTCCATTTAACACCGTGTTTTACTAGGCTGCACTGCAGGGCTCTGATGTAAGTTTCACCCGTAATCAGAACACCCACAGTGGGTGTTCCTGCATGAACCTGAATGTGCCGTGGCCAGGGCTCGCGGTGGCGCTTGTTGTGTTTGATATTTATTCTAATTGCTGTGGGTAATTTGCTGTGAGTAGGACTAATGAGAGGGTCGGAGGGACCTAATAGATGACGGAGGCTGCATTTAGCCGTTTAGATATCACAGGTGGCACCACAGAGAATGAGGCAACATGAACTCTGTTAGACAAACCTGCATATATTACCGTTTGTTTGATTGCTCTGGCTATTCTCACCTCCTGCTGTGCCTGCCAATTGGCTGTGATTCAGTAAATTGACTGTAGAGTGGCAGAGGAGTGAGATAGCTGAATTATGAATGTGGAGCCATTAGTGCAGGTACCGGTGTGTTTAGCTGTTTATTCCATGGCAGTAATTATTTATCACAATGTGTGGTTATGATTACAACATCATAAAGGAAATAAATGGACAGGGACTCCACAATAAATCCACAAAGCTAATAGAGCATGTACGTCACTCAATTATGGCATTTGCCAGAGTGCATTACACATTGGTGATCTCTGGCTTTTCTGATACCTAATCGATCTAAGTGACCTCTAACAGCCTTCATTAACTAAACACATTCAATAACAGGTATATGTGAGGACAGACCTTTGCAACATTTAAAGGGATAGTTCACCCAAAAATTGAAATTCTGTCATCATTTACTCACCCTTATGTAGTTACAAACCTGACTGACTTGACTTTCTTCTGCGAACACAAAAGGAGATATTTTGAAGAATGTTTTGACCATACAATGAGTCAGGAGGGTCCAAAAGAACACTCGACTCCATTGGCTTTAATTGTATAGACAAGATTTATAAAAAAAAAAAAAAATAAATAAATAAATGCTTTTTTTTTAGATCTTTTTTACTTTTGTTCAGTCCGATCCTTTGCTTCCATGTTCGTGTCCCAGTTGAGAACTATACTGGCAAACGTAATTATTGCTGTCTTGTATAGCACTAATTCTGTGTGACATTTGGACATGGAGCAAATCAGCCCTTGATTTGTTCTTAATGGGGTCAGAATAGAAGCTTGTTTGTTTGACAGGACTCTCCATTGACAGAGACACATTGATTGATGCTTTGTAGTGATTTCCCATGTTATATATTCTTTTCTTTTAATTACGTTTCCCAAGCATCATTAAGTGCCATTATAGTATAATGACAGAACAGCAAAGTCACAAGACAAGCTAATTGGTGATTAATGTTGTGTATCAGTGATGGAAGATTTGCAATTTAATGAAACAATTCTGTATTTAAATGCAGCATTCGTACAAACGTATATAGCTAGAGAAATCGTAAAGACAGATATTTGTGGTACGAGATCTTTTTGTACACCCCTTCATTTCAGGCAATCTGTCTACGAACCACGACACTAAGACAAAACATGCCCCAGCTGTTCTTGCAACAATATACAACACCGTCTGAAAGGAATTATGGTTTATTAACGTGGGGCGGTTTTCGCTGTTTTATAAATACGAGGGAAAATAAATGTGCACGTTTGTTTTCCCTTCCTCTTTGCCTCCGTTTCTCTCTGCCTGTCTTTCTTGCGTGTTCATATACAGGCCTTATAGTTTACTTGTCCGTCCATCAATCTCCACTTCGTGTGTGTGATTGTGAAATATCTATCTTTCCATCTACACATCCATTCTTGCCACCACCCCCATGCTCCATCTTGGCGCGTTCATAGCTGACTCCTGGCTCATCTCCTCTGGGCTGGAGGGCTTGTGAAAGCCTCCTGTTTACAGGCCCTGTTGCCCACTAAAATCAGCTACAGATTCACATTAATTTCTGCTTGTTGCTGTTGTACCCCAGCCAATGAAACAGTGTGTGACCACCACATAGCCCTATCCACTTTGGAGCAGAGGCTGCCAAGGCATCGTTTAACCCTCTGTGCTGGAGAGGGCAGGCACATATAACTCTTCCTAATGTATTGTCCCTCGTACGGGCTTCGACAGCCCCTTCTACTTGTGCGGTGCTATTCATTACCACTAATTTGACATGTTTACGGCCTGCCTTCCTTATATTAGATACTTAAAGGAATCGATTGGGCTTAAATCGAAACACCTACAGCTGCACAAACATGTCAATACGAAGATGAGTGCTTAATCTCAAGGACCAAGGAACTTCTGTCCGGGGGGAGGAAACTTTGCACGTCTAAAATATGTATGTATCCCAATTATGCTTGAGCTTGTTTGAGCGTTTTCAAGAAGCTCTCGCTCATTTCCTCAGGGGATATACAGTTCTGTACTGTATGGAGGTAATGCCTTCTAGTTTGGCTGTGTTTTACGTGTGATATGGACCTTTTTGTGAATGAGTTCATCTGTGGGGAGGGAGATAGGATAATAGGGATTCTTCATGACTTTGGAATACTGAGAATTATTATGTGAGGACATGAATTTGGCACTTTGTAACCTTGATAAACAGAGAGGTGTGATGCAGGAGCTGTGTGCGTGTTTATTTGTGTGTGTGTGTATATATGAGAAGGGGAGAAAAATACAACCATCATTATCACACACTACAGCTATTATCTGTTAGGTCATTTAGGTTTAAACAGACATGTAGGTAACCCCCAACCACAAAGTAGAGCCCAAAATATAATGAAAAAGTTGGGGAAATATGATAGCGAACACCGACGGCCATTATGGATGCAATAGCTGTCTGTGTGTGGTGTAGTGTTGCCTCAAACCTGTCTAATGGCTTCCAGACCTGCAGGTCAGCTGCGTGTTTCTCCATCATTTTGACGTCTTGGCTGTACTATTGGACTCAATCTAATCATGGTGCCCAAATGCCCTGCAGGCTTTACAGTGTGGTGTTGCTGCTCTTCACCTTTATTCTGAATTCCATTGAGCGAGAAGCCAGGTTTGAGTCTCATAGGCACTATGCTGTACGGTTGTAAAACTGCTACCTCATCGTCACGCTGCTGTTTGGCACTTTTTGCAGGCCATTCGTTGTTTGTTTTTATCTTGGAGTGAATGGTGAGGGAAAAACGGTGCCAAAATGAGCCGATTTTACATGCTTTTTTTTCATCAAAATGATGATAAACGTTAGTTTTTTTTCCACCACCGATTTGCAGCATGAAGAAACCGCTCAGAAAGGCAAACACTCCAAGCTGATTTTTATAATGAACTAAAGGGCAGTAACTCTTCCACCTACCCCCACCCCCGAGGCCAAGCTCTCTGTAGCCCACTTCCATTCTGTGTTTTTCTTCTTCAGCTGGGTGGGGGGCATCCAGAGGAAGCAAAAAAAAAAATGGAGAGTGCAGCACATATTTCAGATTTATGAAGCTTGGACACTCCTCGCGTTCCAACATGAGAAAGAGAGAGAAAAAATCCTCATCTGGAAATAATTAGACTTTTTTTGTCGTTCTCTCAGTATTAACGCTACATGACAGCCTGTAAGCATTTTTGTGCCATATTTCAAAGTTATGGTTTATAAACATCTGGTGAAGCTCTCTTGCATACTCTTGGGAAAATGGGATCTTTTTTCCACATTGGCCTCTGTTTGTGTTGGGCTTGAGGAGGTGAGAAAGTTCAGCGATGTAAGGGGCAGTTGTTCTGTGCTGGATGGGGAGAGGGAGCAGGGGGCAATGGGGGGGAGGCAGGTATGAAACACTTTGGCCTCTCTCAGTCCTACAGCTTCCTCAAAGAGCCTGTAAGCAGCTGCCAAATGCACATTAACAGCCTCACTAAATGCCCCCAGCAGCATCCAGCAATCCTGGGCTTAGCAGGCCACTGTTCTGTATGAAGCAGGTAGATCGATCTGTCATTCTGCCTCTTTATCTTTCATCACATTTTTTAGATTTATTGAAGATTTCTTTTCAGAACTGGTTGTAAAAAATAAAAAATAAATAAAAAAATAAAGAATTATAGAGCACAAACAGTGCGATTACAGAAAGAGTGAACAGTTCTTTTTATTGACTTAAACATAAATCGCAACCAGTGTAGTCTGATTCCTGAACAAATGACTCTTACGAGCCATCAAAATACTGTAGTCCACATCCCAAACTAATGACTCTGAGTTGGTTCTTTTTACAGAATCAGAACATACAGCAACTGTAGTTTGAATCTCAAATGTTGTTTCTTTTTAATATAAATATACAGATGACTACTAATTGAAAGACTTACACAAAAATAAAAATTCTGTCATTATTTACTCACACTCAAGTTGTTCCAAACCTGTAAGATTTTCTTTCTTTTGTAGAACATAGAAGATATTTTGAAGGAATGTTGGTAACCAGAATATTGGTAATCAAACGGTTTTGATTACCATTGACAAAATTATAGTATCGTCAGTTATTGGATTGGATTAATTGTTTTAAAAAAAAAAGAATGTGAACTAAAGCCAAAATTGTTTTAAATGTATAAAAATCTCATAATTTGCTACTATTTAATAATTAAAAGTACGAAACGAATTGTTAATGGAACTGTTAAGGAACCTGAATTGTTTGGAGTAATCAGAAACCAGAATCGTTAAACACTGTACAGTTCTCATCTCTATTTCACACAGCATTAGATTAGATTTCTCGTGTATGTCATAGTACTCTGTGTTTCATTTTCTTGCTTCTCACATAAAAATGCGACCCCTAGATTGACCGCTTCAGTTTCACATATTCTTGTGCAATACGAAGGTTTGTTTCATATGCATGATTTTGCCAGATGCTCCGGTGGTCCTTGCTTGTGGAGAAGTCTATTTTTGAACCTCCATCTTGTAAAGTGCTCATGGGAATATTTTAAAAGTCATGCTTCTTGTAAAAAAATACCCTATTTGTATTTGACAATAGTTCTCTTGCCTTTCACCAGCAACAAAGGATACATTGATTATGCCTCTAAAAGAAAGTCTGTCCCACAGCGGACCAGTGTCTGATGTGTTTTTCTTGGCTAGCTCAAGTTAAACTTTTGTCATCCCCTCAGCATATTTTAACAAATTAGAAACATTAGAAACCCAAGCCATAGTGATGTTTTGGTTTCGACATTTCAGTTCCACAATTACATTTTAAAACACAACCAAATTGTTTGACAGCAGAATTGAAAAACTTAAAACAACTATCTATATTCGAAACACATGCTTTTGGAATTAAAACTCACAGCACCATTAAGGGCATGTGAACACTTTCTGCGTTGTCATATGACCAATGTTAGACGTGTTTTCCCCTCTGTAATAAAAATAACTGTTACAGTCCATACTAACAGAGGGGGATCAGGCTCATATTTCCATGCACTTTAGCTGAACTAACATATATGCATTTACTTCCTTTATGAAAGCTGCCTAGTATCACTGACACACCCACTCGAACACTCAACTCACAGTCTGATCACATAGAAATTTAGTGAAACAAAGCATCCAAGTCTCTATTGAGGAGAAACATCCTAATAACAGTGAAGCATAATAAGAATGCTCTTTGTGTGCTGTTTTCTCATCAGGAGTGACCTGTTTTTCCTGGCCCTAGAATTGTAGTTTGTCTTGTATTTAGGCCAGATGGACAGAGTTGCCCATGGCCAATGCACACACAATGGCCAATGGGATCAATTTCTTGTGTACTTCCATATTTAGCCTTTCATCTATCAATAACTCTCTCCATACCACTTTAAATTACACACTGGCATCCTTAGATTAAACTCCAGAGCACAGTCTTTGTTTTTTATTTTAGACGGCTGAGGAATTGAATCTGAATGAGATATTAAGATATTAGCAAATACATAGAAACTTAGGGAAGGACTTAAGGTGACATACAGTGGTCCAAAAGATATTTAGGACACTTGTAAAATGTTTGAATTTCATTTCAAATACATACAAAAGCATACATTTATAAATTGCCTCTCTGCTGAATGAGCGTATAAGCTTTCAAACCCTGATTTAGATGTACACAATTTGATCTAGCTCTTAAAAAGCATTAAACTTCCATGCAGCTGGTGAGTGAGATTTCTAGTGTGCTATAAACTGTGTGTGTGTGTGTGTGTGTGTGTGTGTGTGTGTGTGTGTGTGTGTGTGTGTGTGTGTGTGTGTGTGTGTGTGTGTGTGTGTGTGTGTGTGTGTGTGTGTGTGTGTAATCTGAAATATGTACACACGTGTGCTTAAAGACAGGGGACGCTCAGCCAAATTCCCTTTCTAAAACACATTTCAGTACAATATTTGATATTTATTGATTTTTCCAACACTACATAAATCTGTGAGCTATAATTACGATAGTAGCATGCTGTATTAGTCTGTCACTCACTATGCTCTCTATCCTCAGCCTCCTTTCTCCCTCTCTCTCTCTCTCAACTGAATGCCAAACAAAAGCACCTTAATGTGCTGGGAGAGAGAGCTTATGGTGGTTTTTATTGAGAACATGTGGAAATAATTCTCTTGTAATCTCCAGTAATTGTAAGTCTGATATAAGGACCGGCTGGAGTTCATTTTCACTAACATCTCAACTGATTGAGTTATTATATCACATTTGTGGTCCAACCAAATGATGTGGTCATTTGTATGAGAGGACCATTAAAATGTTTGTAGGAACTGGCAGAGATGGTCATGTTGAACAAGTTAACATGTATTGCAAACCATATTGTCCATGTACTTTCAGTCAACCCGCTTTGCTGTTTTTCTTTTTTTTTTTCTTTCTCAAGTCGCTTCCTATTTTTTGTCCCTCCCTTCCAGTGACAGAACGTTCTCTGAGCTCAAGGTTAAAGTGAAATGTCAACTAATCAGAGCTTGTGAAATAAGGACCTCTTGGCCAGCCAAGCCAGGTGACAGGTTCTCATTAACCTACATACTCCACCTAATCCAATAGTTCATCAAATAATGAAAATTCTGAACTGAAGTTCCAGACCAGTCTCATTCGTTAACATTAACAAATCATTCAAACCGATTTCGTGAACTGGATTAAATGATTCATTGAAAAGATCTGACTCAATAGAACAATTCATTCATGAATCAGACATTGCTACTTGTTTAATTAACATGCAGAAGAAAGCTTGGGTGGTTATCAAGATTTCCAATGAACAGCAATTTATATTTTAGTCTGTTCCCGAAGTATTACAAATATTTTATTTTAATGATTTACCTTGCCTTTCAAATAAGATAATAATCAAAAGTAATGTGAAAACAAAATTGTACTAATCTAATATTCATTTGACATGCACTGTTAAGATGACTCATTCCCGCTGATATTGCAAGATCTTAATGACGCATGAAAATTGCCCTTATTTCGCCCCTCCTTACCATGGTCAATTTGAAACAAATGCATTGGAACACTTTACTATGAGTATAATGTAGACAGATAATTACACAATATCAGCCCTTCATTACTCCACCTTAACCAGGACTTAATGAGAAATTCATTACCCATTTCCACATTTCCCTGCTGCCCATGACTTCAAGGCATACACTCAGCATACATTCTATCAACAGCAAAATCCTCTTCCTTCTCTTCTTTCTTTCTCTCTCTCACTTTCCCCTGTAAAGATCAGAGGATTATTTGCCAGCATGAATGCTAAACAAGAGAACAGAGAGTTTAACTTTATTCAAAGCAATGTTGATATCACACTAATTCTGATGAGTCCCTCATGAGGAGTAATCTACCGATCCTTGTATGCTTGTATTTATGCCTTACCATCCAAAATTTGGAGTCAGTAAGGTTTTTTTTTTTTTTAGAAATTAATCATTTTATTCAGCAACAAATGCATTAAACTATTTAAAAGTGAAATCAAAAGATTAAACCAATGTCAAGATGTTTAAAAAAAAAAAAAAAAGAAAAAAGGTACAGCACACCAACATTTGATCCTAACTGTAAAAGTACTGTATGGTGGCGAGGCCATGATGGTTTGTGACTGCTTTACTGCCTCAGGACCTGGACAGCTTGCTATCATCGACAGAACATTGAATTCCCATGTTTATCTGGACATTTGCAGAAGAATGTAAGGCCATCTGTCCACCAATTGACGCTTGAACGAAGTTGGGTAATGCAACAACACATTTACCCGAAGCATAGGAATAAACCAACAACATAATTTCTTCAACAGAAATGACCTTAACCCAAATCAGATGCTTTGGCATGACCTCAAGAGAGTGATTCACACCCATATCCCATGAATATTGCTGAACTGAGTTTTGTAACTAGAAATCGTGCAATAAGTCTTCCTAAATGAAAGTGAAAAAAAAAAAGTGAAAGTGACGTGACATTCAGCCAAGTATGGTGACCCATACTCAGAATTAGTGCTCTGCATTTAACCCCATCCGAAGTGCACACACACAGAGCAGTGAACACACACACACACACTGTGAACACACACCCGGAGCAGTGGGCAGCCATTTATGCTACGGCGCCCGGGGAGCAGTTGGGGGTTCGATGCCTTGCCTCAAGGGCACCTAAGTCATGGTATTGAAGGTGGAGAGAGAACTGTACATGCATTCCCCCCACCCACAATTCCTGCCGGCCCGAGACTCGAACTCACAACCCTTCGATTGTGAGTCCGACTCTCTAACCATTAGGCCACGACTTCCCAAATGTTGTGCAGGCCAACCAGTTATTTGATCCAAGGGTTCACATGTTGCACTGTGAATGTTTACATGAAGACATGAAGATGTCATTGTTTGTGTGTTATTTAAACACACTATGAAAAAGACTGAATCAAATTTGTGAACAAATAATTCAGAGTGGTTTTGTAAACTGGATCAACTGGTTCACCTAAAAGATCCTACTCAGAGAAAAGATGATTACTTCATGAATCAGACACTGCTATTTCTCTCTCACAAAGGTTTTCAGTTAAAATCTTTGAATATCTTTGATTTTCAAAGCCACTGTTATTGCTTTTGCATTGTTTTTGAACCATGCATTATATAATGATGCAGGTGAATCCAAAGGTTCACATACTTCTTCCTGCAACTGTAGCACCAGCCAAACCCAGCAAAGTTAATCTTAAACTTCGGCCAAAAATTCTGTTCATCGTAGGACTCAGTTGTGCCAAAGCAAATCACATATTTCATATTTCTTTATTTGACTTTCTCTTTATCAATTTTCATTGGACTGATTGGATCAAAAGTATAAAAAAGAAAAACGATTCCCGCTCACTGATCTTGGATTTTGATACATTAGCCTGTGAATGATAGGCCAAACACCTTTCTTAATTGCTTTTTTTTTTTCTTCTTCTTGTGTCTCAATTTATTTCTGAAAAGCCAAAGCACATACTCTGCTTTTTTATGATGGATGGTGCCGCAGAAGAGGTTCAGCTCCAGGAAGGCACGAGGTGCTGTGATTAACGATGCTGCATGGAGTCCCACCGGAGCCCCGGAGGATGATACAGTTGTGTAAAAACAGCTGCTTCTGTGAGGAGATAGAGGGCTTCGGGCAGGAGGCACAACCCTCTGAGTAACACCACGGACCTGTCAAGATGGAAACACAAGCAACAAGGGGTGGGCTGCACTGCTTGAGAAAGGATGGAGAATATGAAGAGGCTGAAGGTCAGAGAGGAGGGAAATTTGATCCAATATTCTAAAGGTGATTATAGCAAGAAAACCAGAGGGATTTCAACACAAAGGAATTTATGCAGCAAACTCAGTAATGGCACTTCAAAAGTGTCTGCAGTGCACTGGCCAGATATAACCACTGAAGGTAGTCAAGGTATTTTGTGCGCCCTGTTATATTTTTCTGCTTATATCCAATCATCCGTCACACAGACAGGGCAAATGTTATTTATGTTAGACCTGAACGTGCTGCAGAAGTGGGGTGACTTTGGCAAGAAAACTTTTCACAAGCTTCATCGTCAGTCTTAGAGTTCAAATGCACCAATGATGGAGAAAAACATTTATTAACCAAACACACATCCTTACACTTATATCAGCCAGATATAATAAAGCCTGCCTGTTCAGATCAATAAGGATAACTATAAAGATAACTATATCTATATTAGCGTGCACACCAAAGTGCAATAATGTTTTGTTTTACTATAAGCACACTGCAGTTTAAACAGAAAAAAAACAGGCCTTTTCTCCATCTTAATGCCATCAACCACAGCCAAACAGATGTGTGTCAGTGCATGCTGCATTATGGAGTTTTGCCTCATTAGGAAAATAGTCTTTTACTACAGATTTTAGCAGTGAATATTTTATCAAAGTGAAAAGTAAATATTATTGTAGAACACAGTATTGGACTTTAAAAGATTAAAGGTAACGTAAAATATTATTTCTTAAAATCTGTATTTCATTCCAACTCTTTTGCTCACACTCGGTACCTAATGAGAAAACAAGAGACGTTAATTTTTCAGTATGAATTAACCATATTTAATTTGTAAATTTCTAACATTTATTGTGTGTGTGCGCGCGAGTACAAAAACACACATACTGTATACATATGTGCAGCCTATTCAATTTAAATTCCCCCTGAATTGTCATCATTTCACTTCACGAATTGTGTATTTTGCTCATCCCTCGTATATGATCTCTTGTTACCAAGCACTGCAAAACTAGCAAATAAAGGAGTTAATGTAGTTCATTAAAGCCTGAACTAGGTGCTTCAGAGTTGTGAGTCGTCCTGATGGAGCATACTTTGAGACATGTAAATGAGTGGGTAATGGTTGTCAGGTCCTGACAGCTTTAAATAGCCTTTTAGTTCTCTGAGCTAATATGTCATAATAAAAATAAAAACCTTTAGAGAGCAGGCTCAGACAGTTGAGGAAGCATGGCACATCATTATCAGAAAATGGTGGGATTCTCTCTCTGTCGGGCCGTGCATCTGAGACTCACCCCTGGCTGTGCAAACAGTGCTCTGCCTGTCAGGAGAACAAGACATGCACTGCCACAACCACGTTTTTTTTTATTGCCAATCACATACTCGCGACATCACCTCTGGCCAGGGAGCATGTGTAAGACTGGAGTTGATTTGTACTTATGCAACACGCAATCATACAACTCCCTTATCAGGATGTGATGTGTGTCAGGGCTGTTTTATCTCCTCCATATGTGATTAACATGTTCATTCCTTCTTTTTTGCTCTCTCACATCTGTTTCCTGTTTTCCTTTCTCCTTCTTGTAACTTTCTTATATGTGTGGGGAGGGGTGTTAAACTAACTAAAGATGTTTAAAAAAGGCTGTAATCTGTTACATATTGTACACTTGTATACTGTCAAATATATATACAGTGGTGGCCAAAATTATTAGAACACTAGTATTTTCACCAGCTAAAAAATGGTTATTTCTATCTTTTGCTGTAGTGTGTCAGTAGGAAATATCAGTTTACATTTGCAAACTTTCATTTGGCCATTAATTGTAATAATCCAGTTAGATTTTTCTTTGCACAAGGAGTCTAACAGCAGCCAGTGCTCCACAGAAATCTGGTCTCACCATCATCCAGTCCGTCTGGAATGACATGAAGAAATGGAACAAACTCAGTCAGACTAAATCCAGAACAACTGTTGGCAACGTCTACAAGATGCTTTAGAGAGCATAGAAGTCAGTGCAAAGTAAAAATAATTGAAGTCAGTGCAAAGTACCCACAATGACAAAATAAAAAAGCTGCGTGCTTGTGAATATATTTAGCTATTTTTGTCAAAAAAAATTAAACAAAATGTATAGGACATATATGTCAAAACCTTTCTTTGGAGAGATTCAGGAACATTTAATTCAACTGGAAAATAATAAATAGAACTAGAACTAAATACTGTTTTGTGGTTTTGTTTAATCATTATTTTATTTTGCAAAACATTTCCTTTAAGAGTAGGATTGGTCAGTGTGAGTCTGTAGAAGTCTATGGTATGTGCACATTTAGATAAAAATGTATATATTTTTGCATCATAGTTTGATGCATCAGAGTCGGGGGGGGGGGGGGGGGGGGGGGGGGGTACTAATGATGCTCAAAGACAAGAAATAAACAAGCAGCATGAATGTCTTAAACACCTGGTGGTGTTAAACTATCACATACATACCAATTACTGACTGACTTAAGTTCAAAATGAGTTTAATGTGTTTTACAATTGTGTCTTAAGCATATATTGTGATCAGTACCATCTAATAGTCTGAATCACTCCAGTCCCACGGCCCGACAACTTCAATACAAGACGCACAGAAAACTCCCACAGGTCCCTGAGGTCCAGCTCTGTAAGATGCAGGTTGTTGTGCTCTCTAAGGTCACTGCAGTTAACCTCTGTTCAGTCAGTGTCTAGTCTGCAGAATCCAGCTGCCCCCTTGGGATAAACAGGAAAGACAGGAGAGACAGAAGTTGCTTGTGACACCTGTCCATAACTCCTGTGGCACTGGCCACATGCCCAGCCAATGAAAACAGTCTGAACGTCCCACATAAATGAGAAGCTGGCTGATGGAATCGAAAGGGAGTGAATGACATGGGGGCACCAGAATGAACTTTGTCAGGTCATTTAAACTGCTTTGTTTCCCAAAAAAGTCCCAATTTACAGCAATCACAGCCCTAGTAGCTGCAAGTCAAACAGGGGGGATGAGAGATTTGGAAACAAAGAGTTAGAGGAAACAAAGACAGAGAGGACTAAAGGGAGGAGGGGGCGAGAGAAAAACGAAGTGGAGCAAAAGACAGATTTGACTTTAATGGTAGGAATTCAACTGGGGCAATTTCTCGTTTTGTATTCGTTTCAGTTCATCATACATCCACGCTTTGTTTTACAGAATACATCCACAGTGTTTTTAATGAAAGACATTGTGTCTAATTTCGTCAGTCAGTGTTTCATCTGCCTCTTCAGAATGCTGATTGCAGTTTGATGAATGTTTAAAATGTTTTAAACCATATTGAAGGGCCCTGAGTTAAGGGCTTTAAAATAATAGAAGCACTCTGGTGGGTTTTGCGAGGTCCTCCATTAAATAAACATCTGGCTTTTCCATTCAGCAGCATTATTCATGCCACAGGATGGAACTCAGATCTTCCTCTGCTCTTGTTCTGTTGCTGTTCTGCCACGGGCAGCTCACTGTATCACTGCACAATGAAGTCATGTATGTTTCTACCATTCAAACACAACGCAGCATGTGCCAGAGCTCTCACTGCCACGGTAACAAGAGAAATAGGCATTACTCCAGATTGCGAAGGGACCATAAATTGACTGCTTAAGAGCTTTGTTTTTACAGGAAGCTCTTGCCTGAGATGTTGTAAAATCCAGTACTGACCCTGTCATCACATTATAGTATAGGCCTCACTTTAACAACACATCGCTGTATCAGCACTGTCAGGTAGAGTTACATAAATGCCCACATGACCCCAACTTTCTGCCAACTGAGACAAACGTATATTGAGAGATTCGTACCAGGAGCTTACAGTATTAATCTCATGCCGTTTCATCGAATGCATAAATAAAATAAATAAAGATATGACACAGTGATTGGCAATATAACTTGAAAATGTCACTTTGATTTCCAACAAGATAACATTTTATTCTGTGTATCAGGCCTTATATTGAACATTTATTCACAAAAAAATTTAAAACAATGAATTAAACTCAATTCCAGGTTACCGGCTTTCTGTTTGATGTTTTTTCTCTTTTTCCACTTTTTTCACCTCAGTCAGTGGAATAAGAAAGACAGCTGCTTTGAAACACATCATGATGACATTGGCTGCCAGATCTAAAGTATGGGGGCTTTTGGGTAATGTATTTGTCATGATGGCTCAGTCACCACTTGCACATAGTTTGTCAGTGGCGCAGAGACACATGTGGCCCGACTACTCCAAACAAAGTTTTAAAAAGAGCGATTCTTGATAGCTGGCTCACCGTGAGGGCTCAAATGAAGGGGGAGCATGGCTAAATTCTGCTCTGACTGACAGGTGAATAGCCAACCTGTCAAACATGGTGAAACCCTGTACCAGGGGACATCTGCTGGCAGCATGAGAACACACAACTGTTGAGAAAATATGTCTCAATTAGCCTGATGGGGCATTAGAACCTAGAAACTGTTCTATCACATCAGCTCACAAAAGTTAATGTGTGAATTAAGGTGTTTGAGGTGATTATAAAATGTGCATATTTAATTAATTTGTTGAAGAAAATAAGCTATATAATACTACTACTAATAAAAAATATATATTTTTATAAAAGTATTTTATACAATTTTATAAAATTTAATTTTATGATAAAGTACATTTATAATAATATAAATGTATCTATTTAAAAGATACAGATTTTATTAAGTAATTTATGCAATTGCATATTTCTTTAATTTCTTGTGTAATATAGCCTACTTATTCTGAGATATGTATTATAGGCTAAAAAAACAAATGATATTAAATCTATATATTTAATTAGCATAATTAATTTGTACTGTGAAATTTATGCTGACATATTATAGGATAAATTTTATAAAAAATTTTATTATTTTACTGTGAAACTTATTCTGTGACAAGTTTCATAGGCCAACATACAATAATTGAAAAATTATAAAAATCTAATAATAAATATGTAATAATTATAAATAGATATTATTGTTTTGCATATTTCATTTTACTGTGAAGCTAATTCTGATACAATTATTATACACACACACACACACACACACACACACACACACACACACACACACACACATACATATATATATATAATATATATATATATATATATATATATATATATATATACACATTTCAATTTACTGTAAAACTTATTCTGTACATATTATAGGCTCTTCAAAACCATTTTAATTCTTTAAACCACACAACATGCTTTTATGCATTGTTACTATACAAGTAAATGCAGGTGGGCTTCAGGGACAGACTTGTAAGGGCATACCAAATGAATTAGTAAGCATTAATACATTATGAGCACTGATTCTGGCTCACTACAACATGTTGGGGCAGAGAGCTAATGGGCGTAAATGATTTCCATGTCTCACCGAGGGCACACAAGCACTCCTCCTTGTCAAATGGGAGCGATTTTGTAACCCATACTGTTAGAGAGCCGTAATGGAAGATGGCTGGGTGAAACCTTGGGGTCCACATTAACCTTTAAAGTGTTGGCCCATAGCTGAGGAGAGGTCGTACAGGACCAGAGTTAATGTACCAGCTTCCATGTCCTGGCCCGGAGGGGTCTGCTGAAAGAACCGCACACACCAGCTGCCCCCTGCTATTTTTGAAGGGGCATTTGTCCCATCCTTATCCCTCGCTGGCTGACTCAACTGAAAAGCACGAGTCCATAACTGTGCCAAATCCAGCCGTTACCTGCACTTATGGCAAAGCACCTGAACCTGTTAACCCTGTTAGCCTTATATAGCCTCACTCATATGAGAGAAGACAGCACTAAGAGAGTTTTCACAGGTTATGGCTTCTTTGGTGTATCTCTGTTCATCTCACAGGACAAAAGTTGCTAGTGCTAGTCTATTGGAGTCCTTTGTTTTCCACTTTAAGGTGCAACTATGATTCTTTAGGGGTAAATAAGGTACAAAGAAATAACTTTTAAAACAAGGTACTGACCCAGTGACATCTTTTTTTAATGTGATAGTGGGACATAACCTGGAAGAAAGTTTAAACAATTTAACCTCTGAATGCACCATTTTTTGCAATCTTCTAATTGAACGGATGCACCAACAATAAATAAACCACAATTTGCACTGTAGCAAAGCTCTGGTGGCACATGGGCACTTAAAAATCTGTCAGCGTTCTGAAATGCAGCGATTATGCCATGGCATGATTGCCACCATTTTTCAACTAAAAAAGGTCCATTGCACGTAAATAAATAGCAGAGCCCCTGGCAGGAATTATAAAAAATGTCATTACAATCCAACAAGTGGCGCTGCATATAAAGCTGTTTCATTTCTAGAAGTATGGGGAGGAAAATGTGATATAAGTGTCATTAAAATTGTATGATGTTGTGCTGCACGCAAGTCAAATATGACTTCTCTGTTCACTACAGAGGGAGAACATAACCAATGCCGACTGCCACACAGCACGGTCCATAAATGTCTTCAGAATATTGTTTACATCTCAACTGATCTGTCATCTGCAGGAGCCCCTGCCCCATCATGTGCCTCACATGCCCTCAGCCGGACAAGCCATAACGAAAAGATGCTGACTGAGGATTCTTTGTCACTGCACTAAATATGTTCTCATTTTTATTAAAGTGCTGATCAAAACATCAGGAGTAGATTTATGTCTCCATTTGAATAACAAAATGGAACAAAATGGAAATGTAATGCTAGGAATATTGTTTATTGCCAAATGCACTTGTAAAAATATTTGTAAAATATTTTTATTGGCTGCTATGGGAGAATAATATTAACCCCCCCAACCCCCCCCCCCCCCCCCCCCCCCCACCCCCCCCCCCCCAAAAATTGCATAATCTATGTTGAATGTTTTGTATAGGATATTAAATGTAGACTACAGATCAAAAAGCAACATACTGTACTGCAAAGGTTGATCTACTCTTCTTAAATGTAATCTAAAAATGATTTCCATTGTGCAAATAACACATTTGGAGTTAGAATTAGAATTAGAATTGATCTGAAACATGGTTTTACAGAACACAGGCACAAAATGTTGTAATATGTGTTGGGATTTATCAGCATTGTTTCTTTAATTAGGCTATTCGTTTACGTTGATTATTCGTGTTATTGATTATTAGCAATTCACATGCACATTTATGTTGCAGTAAGCTGTCAAGTGTCAAGGTACACTCACATTTCAATGTAATGTGTGTAGTAAAATCCATTGATGAACTACCACAATTTTGCTCAAGCGCTCAGTTTTGACACACAGCCTGATCGGACGATGACAGGACAGCGTCAATACAGGATACGTTTCCCAGTAGCTCTATGCTGCCCTCTTTTGGCTTGATGTGATCATGTCATCCAAGGGTCACAGAAAAGAGTACAAAGTAGTGGTAAGTATATTTAATTATTTAAAATCTTGAAGGTTATATTATAAAATAATGTATTTTGTAATTTTAGTGTATTTTTAAAATGAATTCATATTATCTTAAAACAATCAATGCAAACCTTTCTTAATATTTTATCCTTTTGTATGACCTAATTATACATTATAAACAATGCTCACAGTTCAACGTCTTTTTGATACCCTTCTAATACATACACAATTACTTTATTAAATTTAAAATATTTTTTGTTTATAGTATTATAATACTAATATAATATATAGGTTTAATATAAAAATAATATAAACGATTAATTTTAAATTATTATTTTAATACATTTTAAATAATTATTTATAAATAAATCAATAATTAATCTTCACTTTTTAACAGATTTCTAAACTCTTTTTTTTTTCATTTTTATCTTTAATTTATTTATTCATTAGTTATGTTGTTTGTTTATTTAAAAATGTATTTTCACATTTAATTTATATAATAATATAATTATAGTTGAATTATAATATAGATTTATAATATACAAGTAACACACAAATAGATACTCATCTTTACAACATCTTGTATCTTTTTGTGTGACCTAATACATTATACTAAATAATTTATCCATGCATTAATTAATTAAATAATTTATTCATTCATTTAGTTAGTTTGTTTCAGAGGAAAGAATTCATTTAGTTTTGTAGGGGATAAATATCCTTTATGCAGATTTAAGAAAAAAATATATAGAGGCAGTGATAACTGTGTGGTGCTTTGGATATTGTTCAGTTTTGGACATTTGAGCTTGTGTGGGCCCTTTCAAATTCCAATTTAATCATTATACATTACCCTCACTTATCTAAGCCATTTTGGCTGTACTTTGGTTCTTTTTACAGAAGTATTCTTTCTTCAACAGCGCTAATCTGTGCTGCTTTTGTGAAAAACAGTGGGAATTCATTCACTCTCGGTGGCAGTCACCCTTCTTTGAGCGCTGACAACCACTGAGCTCTTAGCCACCAACTGCCACCAGGGACGACACTTGTTTGGAGGCCTCAAGTCCCGTTAAGGATGTTAAGGAGAGAAAGAAAGAGAGTTAGAGTGTGTATGTGTGAGGGAGAGAGAGAGAGGAAAAGAAAGCTGCTGATCCGATTTTGCACTTGTATACTTATCAGTGGCATTTAGGGGCCAGTTCCTCCTTAGTAATACAGATGGACCAAAAACATCAGCATTAGCTGGGCTACTGTTTGGGAGGAGTAGCAGAATAGCTAATCATGACTGGGCAGCCTCTCCCTGTGTGTTCTCCAAAGACTGGAACACAGAAGGAGTGTTCAGACGTCCCTTACAGGAACAATGGTGTTTCTCCTGCTGCTAGCATATGGGTGCAATGGGTAAATTATGTAAATAGATATGGAGCAGCTTGTGGGGGCTGTATTCAACGTGCTTTCAGACATGCATGCATGGCAGGTCACCACCTCTTCCTTACGTTCAGGATCGCTCCACTAGTGCCACAACAAAGACTTTGACACAGTTAAACAATGGATGGTTGACTGATATTTGATATCCACATCAGCTATTTGGTATACATTACATGTTTCATCCCATCTTTAAGAATTTTGCAGGAAACGTTGATGGTATGGAAATGTGTACTGTCAGCATGTAATTGTAAATTATATACACTATCAAAAGTTTGGGGTTGGTAAGAGTTTTAAATGTTTTCAAAAAAAAAAAGGCTGCATTCATTTAAACAAAAATACATTGAAAACTGTAATGTTGTGAAATATTATTACAATTTAAAAATAACAATGTATTTTAAAAGGAAATGTATTACTGTGAGGGCAAAGCTTACTTGTCAGCATCATTACTCCAGTTTTCAGTGTCACATGATCCTTCAGAAATCATTCTAATTTGGTGCTCAAGAAACATTATTATCAATATGAAATTTCTTATATCAATTTATTTTAAATGTTTTGTAACATTGTAACTGTCCTCATTGTTACTTTTATCAGTTTAGTGTGTTTTGTTTTGATCAGTTTAGTGTGTATTTTTTATTTTTTATTTTTTGAATGGTGGTGTATGTTTCAGCACCTGCAGTTTCCTGAGACACCATTGTTTATCCCAGCCCTCCAAAATGAAATGATCAATTGTTTTTGTATAACGTCTTTTGGGTTTCCTAAAGAAATAAAAGGTAATCCAGTCCTATCATAAATATTCACGTTCAGTGTCATTCAGGCGTGGAACGTCTCTCAGATGTCTTTTCAGCCAAGTATTAAAAATGCCCAGAAGAAAAATGACTTGATTGAATTTCCCATGGATCACGACGTTACTGGCTTCTTGATGCGGAATGCATTCACATAATTGTTTGTGATGGGTTTTGTACTAATTACCGCTATACTGGATAATCTCCCAAGATTACAGCAACCTGTCACAAGCATCTTTCCAGTCATACTATGCAGCATCATGGGAGAGAGTTTTGTCATTTTCTGTTGTTGTTCTGTCTGGTGTGACAATGATTAAATATGAGGTTAATTTCGTCTGCCCCTCACATTACATTGTGTCCCTGAACATACAATATTAATTCACCTCTTCCTAATTGAAATCAGTTTTGTTTAATTTACCAGCTGCTTAAGTGCATTTGGTGCAGAGTTATTTTGTATGATACAGTATTTTGAAATGTATAGGTTACATTGTAGTGGATCTGTTTAAGTATTAAAATCATCCAGAGACAAACAACAGTCCATTCACTAGTCCATAACTGGAAGTGAATGGAAGCCAACCTTTTGTCACAGCTCAGAATCTATTGACATAAAGTGGAATCTGGAGTTATAAAAGACCTAGAATTCTCTGATGCTCTTATAATGATATTACTGAGCTGAGAGAAGAGGGAAACGCTTACGTTTTTTGATGAAACAAATGAAAGAAAATATTGAAAAAGTTCACACACACACACACACACACACATATATATATATATATATATAGAGAGAGAGAGAGAGAGAGAGAGAGATAGAGAGAGAGAGAGAGAGAGAGAGAGTTTCTGCACCTACACACTGTAAAAAATAATTTGTTCCATTTACTTAATTCAATTCTGGCAGGCTTGTTGCCTAATTCAATTAAGTAATTTTAACCTAATTGTATTAAGTGTAATTTAAGTCTTATTTACTAATATATTAAAAGTATTCCTTACTTATTTTGAGTCCTATTTACTTAACCCATTTAAGTTTTGTTAACTTAACTGAATCTGTGATCTGAGGAACACTGAGAGTAACTATAGTTTAAAAAAAAAACACTATAACCTAGTAAAGCAAATTTAAATCAGCAAATTGTAATAGCTGTTCATTAACAATGCTAAGCAATGAAAAAAATTAATGAAAAAAAAAATCCACATTAAATATTAAGAGTTGTACATTTGAGAAGAATAATACTTAAAGGGTTAGTTCACCCCAAATATTAAAATTATGTCATTAATGACTCACCCTCATGTCGTTCCAAACCCGTAAGACCTCCGTTCATCTTCGGAATACAGTTTAAGATATTTTAGATTTAGTCCGAGAGCTTTCAGTCCCTCCATTGAAAATGTGTGTACGGTATACTGTCCACGTCCAGAAAGGGTAATAAAAACATCATCAAAGTAGTCCATGTGACATCAGAGGGTCCGTTAGAATTTTTTGAAGCATCGAAAACACATTTTGGTCCAAAAATAGCAAAAACTACGACTTTATTCAGTGTTCTCTTCTCTTCCTGTCTGTTATGAGCGCGTTCACAATACTGCAGTTTAGTGATATCCGGTTCGCGAACGAATCACTCGATGTAACCGGATCTTCTTGAACCAGTTCACCAAAATCGAACTGAATCGTTTGAAACGGTTTCGCGTCTCCAATAAGCATTAATCCACAAATGACTTAAGCTGTTAACTTTTTTAATGTGGCTGACACTCCCTCTGAGTCAAAATAAACCAATATCCCGGAGTAATTCATTACTCAAACAGTACACTGACTGAACCGAGCCAGATAACGAACGAATGATTGACTCGTTCTCGAGTCAAGAAACGTTTCTGTCGGACGCGTCCGATTCGAGAACCGAGGAGCTGATGATACTGCGCATGCGTGATTCAGACTGACACACAGCGCGTCTGAACCGAATTGGTTCTTTTGATGATTGATTCTGTGCTAATGTTATGAGCGCGGGTAAACCGAAGGCTTGAATCAAGGGCAGTCATTGCCAATGAAGCCATTACGTTGAGCGCAAAAGAACTGGTGAACCGTTTTCTTCAAACCAGTTAATTGAATCGAACTGTCTGAAAGAACCGGTTCGCGGAAAAGAACAGAACTTCCCATCACTACTAGTGATCCGAAAACCTATGCAACCGGTTCTTGACTCGAGAACGAGTCAATGTTTCGTTCGTTATCTGGCTCGGCATCTTCAGTTCTCTCTTCACAGCAGTTCAGTCAGTGTACTGTTTGAGTAAATGAATTACTCCGGGATATTGGTTTATTTTGACTCAGAGGGAGTGTCAGCCACATTAAAAAGTTAAACAGCTTAAGTCATTTGTGCATTAATGCTTATTGGAGACGCGAACCGTTTCAAACGATTCAGTTCGATTTGGTGAACGGGTTCAAGAAGATCCGGTTACATCGAGTGATTCGTTCGCGAACCGGATATCACTAAACTGCAGTGCTGTGAATGCGCTCACAACAGACCACGGAAGAGAAGAGAACGCTGAATAAAGTCGTAGTTTTTGCTATTTTTGGACCAAAATGTATTTTCGATGCTTCAAAAAATTCTAACGGACCCTCTGATGTCACCATGGACTACTTTGATGATGTTTTTATTACCTTTCTGGACGTGGACAGTATACCGTACATACATTCTCAATGGAGGGACTGAAAGCTCTCGGACTAAATCTAAAATATCTTAAACTGTGTTCCGAAGATGAACGGAGGTCTTACGGGTTTGGAACGACATGAGGGTGAGTCATTAATGACATAATTTTAATATTTGGGTGAACTAACCCTTTAATAAAATTTAGCTTACAACATTTGCTCATACTGTCTAACTCCTCTGACATGTATTGCAATGTCAGCTTGTGTCAACAGGTAAACAAAATTGAAAACTGAATTAAGAGAAAACATGAAAATAAACACGAAACAGCTTTCCGCTCCATGTTGTCTCCAAGCTGGACAGGAATGTGAGGACTGCAGTGTGTTGAAGAGTAACCTCAGTTTCCTAAAATAGGGAGATAAATACAGATAAATACAAACAAAGATTTTTAGGAAAATAATTAATCTCTGTGAGTCCATATTTGATGCTTAAAAAAACCACACACACACATTGTGACGGTAATTCATATGAGCCAAGTGGATGAATAAATGTCTTCTGATGATGTCTTCACAACATCTCTCTTATGATCGCTTGTAAAAGGCCAGAACCATTGATTTTTGTGAAAAATGCTAGTATTTAAATGGTTTTTGAAGCATTAACTTTGAGGGTCCCATCCAATTGCATTTTATGGACTCACAGAGATGGATTATTATACAGTGTTTGTGTTCATCTGAAGAAAAAGTCATATATATTTGGGAGATTATGAGAATGAATTTATCAGATCATTTTCTTTTTTTTTTTTTAGGTTTTTTTTCTGCCCAGGATTAAGAGATTTTTGAGAGAAAAAAAAAAACAAATCTGTGATTAGTTGTAACAACACATAAATATCTGAGATTAAAATCTTAAGCATACTTTTCACTCATACCTTTTTTAATATATTAGAAAGTGGTAAGAAAACTAACCTCATCATATGTATGTATTGCTTTGGAATCAGCATTTGTATATCCCCAAGGGCATCATATAAGGATGCAGATAAAAGCAGTTAATCAGTTATATTCAAAAAAACAGCAGGAAACAAATCACTAACTGACCATGGCTATACCTATTAGCACTTACTGTTGTGATGGGACAAAACATCTCCTAATGGTCAGTCGTCACGGCATGCACAGCACTCAAACACAATCATTTTGTAAACAGTAACTAGGGATGTTTGAGTAGCTAGGCCTTTAACAATTTAATAGATCTACATCAGTAAGATAACCAAACAATTGCACTTTAAGGCAACAAAAAGTTAACAAAATTTAGTTAGCATGGTGCAGTGCTAGAATATTTTTATTTATTTATCATTTTTGTCTTTTGCCTCTAAGAACATCTAAACATATTTACAATAAGATGAATTTACTTGATCCATAAAAATGTGATATAAAAAAGTTATTGAGAAAAACAAAATATAGATAATTATTTTTCGCAATGTAGGAAATATTTTAGATTCCAACTCTTGACTCTTGTCTTAAAAATGTATATTGTTAAATGCATAATGTTGTGCGCTAATGTGAATCAACCAGCAAATGTGTGTCGCTCTGAGTGACTGAAAATTTATTTCATGATATGTTGTCATGCGACATTCATAATTACATACCTTTTTAACCTCCACACAGGACAGCTTTACGTTTCTTCACTCTCCCTGAATGTCACCACCCATCTGTGCTTGAAGAGGAAGTACAGTGTGGTTAAAATGAGGGCGTTTAACATCGCTGTGCCTCTAAGGCCCTGTCTGTCCTCAGGTCTGACCTTGGCTTTGACTGCAAACTGACTCACAGCTTTATTGTGACTACAGGAAAACAATGTGTGTAGAGAGACAATGCAGCTCTCCTGTCCCATGTGTCCCTTCACAAAGACTCGCCCTGTTTGCCACCTCACCAATAGGTCCTTAATTCCTCTTTTGTTTTGGAAAAATGTGAAATGCACAAGGATCTTCTTAATGAAAGGCATAGGATGAATGCATTCATGGGATGGGATCTCTTGTGGAATACAAGCGAGCCCTTTCTGTCTCTTTTGCCCTGACACTTCTCTTTAATACACAAAAAGCAATTACAGCCTGGTTTCCCAAATGACAGCTTTCTGTAAGCTGTTGTCCCAAAGGCAGATGCAGTAAGAGCTGTAACTTATTTCCCACATCTCCCCTGTATCTTTTCCTGCAAATCAGGCAGAATGGGATTAACGGAATGACTGCCAAATGGTGCCTGTGAATTTAGGATTATGGTTTGTGGAGGACTACAATTGTATGAAGACTTGGGGTCCAAACATTCGGGGTCGAGATTCCTGTTTCTTTTCTTTCATTCTTAGGTTATAATATATAAATATTAATTAAATATTATATGTGTCTGGATTTGTGGCATTTTTGTGAGTGTGTGTGCATGTATGTATACAGCTGTCACTCCTCCATGCTATACTCGGGTCTATTAAGAGGAGCAATTAAATAGAAAATATCTTTCTGTAAGCAGTTAATGAGGTTTAGTCCCTGGAGGAGGCGGCTGATTGGCTGAGACTGTGGACTGGGGGAAGTCAAGGGCACCGTGCTAAGCAATGCATTGTGGGAGACTATGACATTATGCACCATGGGCCCAGAGGACTTCGCCTTTTTCCCCCAGACACAGATTTTACATTAAAGGGACAGAAGACTCTTGAAGGATGATCTTAAACATTTAGGTTTGAAATCCAATTTTCAGCAGTTTTTTTGTGAGCTTAACAATACATCTATTACTTTAGTACACAAAGAGCAGTGTTATTGTCATCTATGTACTAGTTTACATGATCTGGGTTGATTTATACTTTGTAATTAATGTACATAATAATTGATCCACGCATCTGTTTAGACCTTTACATTGCAGTTTTCATTGTAAAAATACATTTGAATGAAAATTATATTTAAAATTAATTGGTCATGTAATATTATGTTTGGCTCATTAATAAAAAAATGTATCTTGCTGCCAACTGTCATGTCAATGTGATCTGCAGAAAAAAAATAATAATAAAAAAAATGACTAATCACTAATACACAGTCTGTTGAGAACAAACCAAAAACAGCATTAAGATTAAGACCACAACACCAGTTTATTTAAAAAAGGTTTAAATTAGGAATTATTTTGCATGTGAATGGCTATCCATTTTAATTACTACAGGTAAATACAGTTCTCTATGCGTTCAAGCACATGCAATCCATTTATTTGGGTTTGGTTGACAATTCTGCATCACATATGGAAACTCTTTATCTTTCAAGATTTGTTTATATTGTTCCATTTCTAAACTTTTGTAAACAAGTTTTTTAATTCCATTTTTTTCCCTCTAAAACCCACGTTCATGTTCACATAAGTAGTTTGACCTAGGCAGATTGTTGACCACCTCATGTCTCAGAATGCTTGCAGCATTTGGAGGTCCCCCCATTTGGGGGTTAAATGAAGAGCACGAATTCTGAGTTTGGGTCACCATACTTGGCTGTATGTCACGTCACTTTCACTTTCACTTTCAATCTTACAATCTCCACGTTTGAGTTTAATTGGCCCTGTAATTGTCCCTGTCTGGTTGGGCCCTGTTATACTAGGTCTTGGATATTGGCAGGGGCAGCTCACTGTAGCATGGTTAAAACAACTTTAATGTCTCCTCATTCTGGAACTGAGGGGGTCTGCTTAAAATAGAAACAGTGTTACATCGATGTAATCATACACTGCTTTCCCATTCACCTTTTAGCACCTTCCACCATTCAAGACTGTTATTACAAAGAGTAAATGAGTATCCACATTACAGAATGGCATTACACTGAATTAGTGCTTTTATATATATATATATATATAATATATTATATATATATATATAATCACAAGCATAAATGGAATGATAGTTTGCCTCATTATCTCATTTTTCAAAGCTTTGTAATTTTGGCCCAAGTTCAACAAATCACATTTTTACTTCTCATTCCCACTTCTTCCATGCACTCGGAATTCCCAAATCCCTTCCCTCTCTGATTACCATATCATCTCAGCCCCTTCTCACCCACCCACCCCCTCCCCCTCTTCCTCCCCTTCCTCTTCTCTGTCAGTAAAGCTGCCCCATTAGCCCCTTTGCAGAAGTGTTAAGAGTAATGGCCCTGCCAATGTGAGAGCCAACACAGGGGAAATAACGCTTCCCTCGCCTGGCCTGGAAATCTCAGAGCAGGGTAATGAATCCTTATGAGAGCAAGGCAGGGGTATATTGTTCCCTTATATGGGGAAGGGAGGTGGGCAATAGCAAATTGAAGAAACTCACGAGCTGTTGTTTTTGCAGGTCATTAAGTCTGTGTT
The DNA here is from genome assembly GCF_018340385.1 of Cyprinus carpio. NCBI lineage: Eukaryota > Metazoa > Chordata > Actinopteri > Cypriniformes > Cyprinidae > Cyprinus > Cyprinus carpio. The sequence continues at coordinate 250,388 of NW_024879307.1, read as the reverse complement.
AATCATCTTGGAGCATTTTCATAAGTTTGTGGGGGCAAATTAAAACCAATGAAGGGATTGTTCTGATAGTTGGGAGAAAGAAAAGTTGCGAGAGAGGGAAAATGCACGGTATTGATCAATTTCAGTGTGGCTTAAGCTAACTTCTGAATCTCCCAGATCAAGTCTCCATTATTGAGGTGGTGCAAGATTTTTCACGTCCATCATGACAAACATAATGTGGATATGTATATAACAATTTTCAGTTTAGATTTATCAGATCCAGAGGGGTCAGGGGGGGTCAGTACAGAAAATTACTCTGAGTTGTTTTATATATACTTATTAGCAGCTGCATTACAAATTGAAGACCTAAATTAATGGTGCCAACAATGAGGAAAGTGGATACGGCATTCAGAATTCACAAAGCCTTCCAACAACACTTTTTATATGCGAATTCATACTAAATAAACATACCCCCACCCCCCACCCCGTACTTTGCACTCACTTTTAAATATTTTCCATGTAGAGAACATATCTAATTGTAGTCTGGCACGGCGTCTCCAGTAAACCTTGCTCAGGGAACACGTATTTCAAAAATGCAACTGACTATCTTTATTTCTATGGCTCAATAAAACCCTGCCATTTATGAGAAACCAACAAGATTCGAGTGACATCATTCACACTTTTCTTGTGTGTTTTTTAACTCTGTACTTGCCCCAAAGCATCCCACAAGATCTTCAGAACATGATGGAATTCTTATTTGTGGTCTGTTTCCCTTTTGTTCCGCAATCCATTTGTTTAATGCTCAAGGATGATTATGTATTCATTGTTGGATAGGTGTAATTTCACCTTATGGACTAATTAAGTAATGGTTGTGGGTGTAGATGAAACCCTCCCCATGCTTTCTGGAGTCTTGCCAACGGAACCTTTCCACAGCTGGGTCTTGTTTGCTTGTCTTATCTCAATTCCCCTCAGTGTTTTTCTACTATGGAATCTTTCCTTCTCCTCACGCCAACAATACCACAGTCTATTTCTTTATTTTAGTGAATGGGGGTGTCTGGGGTGTGAGAATGAATGTGATTTTGCATCCAAACCCCATACACCAGTTTTCATAAAAAGAGTATTATTTAAGTTGTCTTTCAAAGTGCACTCTTCTCTAGGGTCTCTGTAAACATGACATCTCCCATTTAACCCTTTCTCTACAGCTGAATAAACTTAACATGTGAAGAAGTATCTCTGAGACCAATGTCCTTGAACATTTTACGCTGCCATATTCTCCTATCTTTCTTTTTTCCAGTTTAACACATTACCATGTAACAGCTACAGATGTTGACTCCTCTTTTTTTATTCAGCTTAATTACTAATTGAATTTGCCCATAAAAGAGCAGATGCTTTCTGCTTCAGAACACAATGTGTCAGGGGCACAAAAATGACAGGAACATGTTGGGAATTGGACTAAAGCACTGAGTGGATTTTAACTCATTCTATGCCAGGACTTTGTATTATGCTGTATATATTAGAGATTATAAACCATTTACAATAATCAGTATGTGTTTGTTAATTGTAATACTCAGGAATGACACAATTAAATATGATTCTTAAAATGTCCCTCCAGGGACGTTTTAGGCATTTGACCATTTTTTCAATTATTTATCCTGAATGATTTTACTGCATATGTGTGTATTATTGACACACAGCATTTTATAACTCCTGTTAGATTTGTTAAACAAAATGTTGTTGATAATCAGCGTATGGTGCCACCTCAAGAGGCCAGTGAAAACTGTCTTTTTATAAAATAAGACCATGGGACAATGATCACTAGTTAATTTCTGCAGTTTATGCTGTAGCGTTTCCCATGAAAATGTGGTCAGCACATCATTTCAAAGTGGGAGTGGGAAATCTGATATTTTTATTTCTTTATTTTATTCACCACACATGTTTTCAATCTGCAGAAACTCAGCATAGTTGGGTTTTTCCCATTTTACAATGCCATTACAAAACAATGTTCATTGTTTGTGGGATTTGCTCTAATTTTACAGCTCTTGCTCCATTTTTTACCCATTGCTTAGTCCAGTGCTAGGCTGGCTATGGGATACGGGACTCTTTTCATGCTGTTTTATTTAAGGATGTTATTGTTGGCCCTTGCACAGGCCACAGTCAGCCCCTGGGTCTTTTTCCCAAGCGATAGAACCACCCACACGTCATCCATCATCTGACCTCTCTCTGCATGACAGGTCACTTCTGCTTTTCCACCAGGATGCACTGTGTTTGTATTTGTGTGTGTGCTGTAAGGCAGTTTTGGACACTAATTATAATATAAGATAAAGCTGAGACGGAGTTCATAATGCAGATATGAAACTCTGTTAAGACGGTGGGGTTTATATGGTGTTGTAAAACCTCATCTAAATACAGTTTAGTAGAGTATCTTGCCAAGCACTGCAAACTCTGTGCTAATTACATACCATTATCTATAATTACAAATAGGTAGGCTATTATTGCACTTATTGACCAACTATTATTGCACCACCACAGTTCAGGGTGTTTATAATGTTAACATGGGGGAACATACTGACTGAAATATGATTAAGGCCTTCCATATTATGATAAGAAGGAAAGGAGAAGAAATTATTTACGTTGTGTGACAGTGCCCCCTACTGACAGTTCGGTTAATATCATGCCAATTTTTTGAATGATGATAAAATGTTATTTTCTATGCTACTTTCCTCCAATCATTTATTTTTGGCCAAAAAAAAAAAAGACTGTTTTATCAGTACAAAACTTTTCATTTTAAAATCTGAATGTTGATTTTGGGGCATAAAATCAAATATCACAGCACAGAAGACTAAAAATATTCCACTTTATTTCATGGACCATTTTAGACAATGAGGCCTTTGTACATTTATTTTAATTTCAGTAGTATGACTCTGCTTATATCCAAGGCCAAAATAAAATCAAGACAACCATAACATACTTACCCACTTAATGGTTTGCTCTCAGTAATATAGTCTACATTTTAAAACTAAGGTTTTTTTTTTTTTTTTTTTTTTTTTTTTTTTACAAAATGACAATTACTAATTGCCAAATATGCATTTAAGTAAATACAGAATTTCATATACGTCCTTATAGCATTTACATTGACATCATTTTGTAAAATATAGATGACTGCATGTATTCATGCATGCACACATACGTATAATAAACAATGAATATCACAACAACTTAACTGTAAAATTAGCAAGCTATTATGGTTGATAAAGCTCCATATAATGAAAACTTTTTGATGGATAAATCACTGCTAATGGTAAGTCTACGTTCTTCCATAATAACTGATTTAGAATTTTGTTGTTTAATAAAAACTTTACAAAGTAAGACACATGTTAATGTCCAAACGTAAATGTTTTCTGACAGATTCGGTTCTGGATGCATTTCCTTCATATGCTCGATCTTCGCAGTTCGGCTGTCTATGGTTTTCTTCAGTGAACTTGCAGCAGTAATTGAAGCAGATCCCATGGGTATATGTGCATTTGGGGACGTTAAGTGCTGTTTCTTGTCATGCTATGTTTTTTTTAAATAGGTTCTTTTTGTCAGTTTCCTGTGATGTTTTTCATTGTTTTGTTTTTTTGCTCCTAATGCTTGTTTTCCATGAGAGGCTCTCCTCTCCCAGGGGGCTGTCATTTGTGGAAGGGCCTCCATTTTCACCCGTCACTCCATTTTGGCCCATCTACCAGAACACATAAAGTCTTGGCATCTCAGCTCCTGAGAAATGGACTACCTATTGGAGCTGACACCCAGAAGCGTACTCCTTTTTGTACCATGTTAATGTCTTATACTTGTCTTATGCAGATGTGACTGATAAAACTTGTCAGTGGCATACCTTAAATTTTACATATATATAGAACATACTTAATATACTTTCACTTGAATATTTAAGGGTTATTTATTCTTATTATTTATTATATAAAGGATTTATATGCTATTATTAAGTATAGTCAATTTGTGTATTGATACATACCGTAAAGTATTGGCTTAAAAAAAAAAAAAAAGAAAAAAAACTTTCAACATTCCACTGATTTAATCTATCATCAGAAAAAAAAATAGGCCTACAGCTAATTGAACTCACGTTATAGGCCTTTCAGCAAAATTTAGTGAAAATAAAGTAAAATAATGTAACAAAACTGTTCGGGAAACAGAAAAAAAAATTAACCCAACAACAACAAAAAAAATGTTGATTAATATTCATTTATACATTACATTTATAATTAATTAATTACATGTAAAACACAGTGACAACTTGCTTCTTTAATTCTATCTCTTTAAATTCCCATTAAAATTGTAATTGTAATTGTGCTTGTGCATATTTGACAACTGAAATTGAATTAACAAGGATCTCAATTTATATAATTGTTTAATAATAATAAACATTCATTTATTCATTCTCACAATCGTTTTAAACAAACCCCATTGGCTTAATTTTATTCTCATTCACTAACCACTTCTGTGAGGTTATGTTAATGTGGCTTGTGTCATATCCTCATCAAGGATGTAGTGTTCTGCTGAAGCAGCCTACGAAATATCCGTAAGTGACAGCGCATTTCCGTAGTAACCTGTCCGGCCTGCGCTCCTCCGCCGTCGCCTGAAGCAGCGCAACTTTAGAGTTCATGCGTTGGCTTTCGTGACAGCTCGACTGGCACGACCAGCGGATTTCAAGGGCTGGAACACCTGTTTTCCCGACCGAAGGCCCCAGCAACACAGCCAAGATGTTGAATATGTGGAAAGTGAGGGAGCTGGTTGATAAAGCGTGAGTATTCCGAATGTTTTCGAAAGTATTTCGGTGTCCTGTCTCATACCTGTTGAAAATGAGACACGTACGCACTCATTGACGTCACATCGCACTCTCGACAGGAGCTAGCACAGTTGCTAACTACAGCCTTTGTTGTCCCCTTAAAAGTAACATATTTCGTCCGTGTATGTAGCAACTTTCGTTTTCGAGTCGGTTACGCTACTAGATCAGATGTTTTCACTTGTTTACTACGACTTAATTTTGTTTACGAGACAAACAGCGCCCTTAAACTTCCTTGCTGTTAACTCAGCGGCTAATTTTATGACAGTTGCTAAACTTGTGTTGGCGCTTGTGTTTAAAAGTGCTTTACACACCAAACTAACGTGTTTATTGTTAATCTTTCTGAGTGAGAAAAAGGTTTAAATATAAAGTAAGAGTGCGTGTTTTACTTGGCATTGGAGTGGCAACAACTTTTTCATGTTTGACAGCAGAAACTATTCAAGCTAATCAGCTAGCCTGAAATGAAAAACAACTCATTGTACATATGTGTATGGTGTCAAATGCTGATTAATTGGCAACCTGTTTACACTTTATTGTTGTAATCCCTTTACAAAGGCTGTAAGGGCAAAGATGGTTGCATAGCTTTTGTAATGGAGCCTTTGAGTTTCATGGAAACTGTTGCTTGTTAGACTGAAACTTGTGTTTTAACCCTTTAAAGGACAGGAGCATAATACCCCAGAAAAATATTTTTGTTATATTCCAACACAAATCAAAATACTGCAGTGTTGTATTTTAATTCAAGTGATTGCTTTTATCTTTTTTTTTTTTCTTCAGTTTGTGTCCCATAATAAAAACATTTAGATGATAAACATTTACTTATAGGTCAGTGGTGTTCTGCGCATCCAGTGCTTTAGTCCACTATGCCACGCTGTCATGTTGGCTTGTACATAACGATTCTAGGATGATGCCAGTTTTCTTACAAAGTCTCTTGACGTAGGTATTTCTTGGGACCCCCTTTTAATATTCTTCTTAAAAATTGGGCCCAATCACTATCTCAGAAACCATTTAAGGGTTACCCTGTCTGTCATGCACACTGTCAACTACTGTCTTTATGAATAGTTTACAAAGCTGTTAAGTGGGAAAATACAGCAATTCAGAATTATGTTTTTCTTTAGAAGTCCCACGGTCAAGGACAAATCATCTCCTTAAAATAAACTGCCTGTCATTGTCTGTTTCTTAGACTTTCTGAGTGTATCTGAGTGTTGTTAACTCATCTGATTGAAGGACCACTATGGCTTTTATGGTTTGAACTTTTTTTATTATTATTATTATTTGATTTTAGCTTCAATGATGACATATAGCATATGATCATTAAAAAGGTTATTGTAGGACTCTGAACCTGTTTTTCACAAATATGAATTGCACAAACCTTAGGGTGTTGCCTAATAAGTTGGTACGTCCCTGAAACAGTCATTTACACACTTTTCGTAAAACTATGCTATATGAAGTATTTGACAGTATGGTGTATTCTATTGGATGTTAAGGGGTTTAGCCACTTAATAGAGACTACAAAAAATCTCTGGAGAAGCAATAGAAATATATAAAAGAAATAATCATTACCATCTATTCTAGATATCCATCACTCATAATGACTTGCCAAAAATAAATAAATAAATAATTTCCTGTTTTGAAACAATGTAGCAAGGTGAATAAATTCAGCTTATTACCTCCAAAATCAGTCTGCCAAGTGTAGCCATGGATGGATTGACGAAGTGTGTGTGTGGGGAATTTAGCTTCATGCTGGTAAAGCAATGAGTCTGTTCCTAAATGGTGTGAAAGTCCTGAGATGCCACAGGAAGACTTCAGTATTACCGTATTTAGTGTAGTAGATGGTATTATCACTCAGCCACAGATATGCAACTGTTGAAAGAATTTCATTAGCGCCTTAAATAAAAATCAGAGCAGCCCGCATTTTCCTCAAGCTGTGAAACCAGTTAAAGGGGTCATTGATGCAGTTTAAATTTTTTTTCTTTCTTTTTGGAGTGTTACAAGCTCTTTGGTGATCTGTAAAGTTGCAAAGACAAAAGTCTCAAATCCAAAGAGATATTCTTTATAAAAGTTAAGAGTCAACCACGCCCCTCTAAAACAGATCATTCTAACACGCCACCACATGTCTACGTCACGATGTGGGAAGATTTGAATAAGGCCGCCCAAAAGTTCACACAAAGAAAGATGATATAACTTTTATCCTCGCTGTTGCCGCCACCGCTGCCATGTTGTGGAGATGCTGTGTGTTTCGTTGTGAAAGCGAAACTACTTTGTTTGGCCTTCCAAAAGTGTACACAACTAGAAATCAGTTGTTGAGTTGTATTTACAACACTGTTCCAGAACAGTTCATACCAAATATTGAGATGTGTGTAGCACATTTTACAGAGGACGAGGACTGTTTCCTGTGAGAGTAGCCTACAATGCCAGTGTCTGTTTCTATAAAGTGAGGTAATTCCAACTTTGCAAGGACAGTCTGGCGCTTCTGACTCACAGCCTGTAAGTCCGTTTTCATATTTAAAGAATTTGCCACTGATGATTCAAACATGAGTTCTGAGCAGTGTAGAGTAGCGCTTGTTGTTTGTCGTTTCTACGATCACAAATGCAGACATGGTTTTGTTTACGCAGTGTGATACGCAACGTGTAAAAAGACAGTATAAGTCATTATAATCAGTAATTATGTCCCCACTGGATGCAACAAATGCCTTGTTTATAATGGGTTTTATTGTTTTTTGTCTTGGGCGCGCCGGGACATGCATCACAGAATGTTAAGGGGCGTAACATTTCCGTCACACACTTGAGGTATTCAGCCAATCACAATGCACTGGATAGCTGGCCAATCAGAGCACGCCTCGCTTTTCAGAACAATGAGCTTTGTAAAAATCGACATGATTCAGAAAGGCAGGGCATAGAGGAGCAACAATAATGTACAGTATGTGGAAAATAATGTGTTTTATTTAACCTTAAACCGCACAAACACATTTCATTACACCAAATACACAAAATAATGTTCTTTTTAGCAACATCATATGACCCCTTTAAAATTGTATTTACTTATTTATTTTTACTCATTTCAGCTTACTTCTGTTTACACTTCCATTGAGCAGGACAATACTCAGGTTTTTTTTTCCCTGTAAGCTGTAAACTGAGACACTACACATTTTCTAAAGCAAACGGCAGTAGTCTCTATTAAAATCACAAAAAGTGGTTTTTAGGAGTAGGAAAGACTGAGGACTCCATAGGGTGTTTTTATTTGATCCACCCTCTATTCTCAGCGAGCCTGTCCTTCACCCCGCCCATATACTGAGATCTCGTGTGTCTTGTATAACCACTTTTTATGTCACTCTGGTTATGTCCCTCTAGTGCTAAACTGGTTTCACATAATAAGAGCTTTTGGTGCTACTTATTTCCGTCCAGTAATCAAATGAAGGTGGGGTCTGAGATTTATGATTGTTTTAGACATTATTTAAATGACTGGTCTAGCTTTCCTTTTTTTAATATGGAATAAAAACATAAATTTTACTGACACCAGTGATGCAACCTTAGGGGATTTTTAAAATGGTACTTACCAGAGAGCATGATAAACAAATATATGCTTTATATATATATAGTTTAAATAGGAAGTGATTTTCAGTGTGTTTATTATCACTGTTAATAAATAGCCTAACCCGTATAGCATAGTCAGGTTCTGTTCTGTTCTCTCATCATTCTCACACCTCCATGATGTTCGAAACCCATATGATTTTCCGCCTTGAAACACCAAAGAGATTATTTGCATAATGTCCATGTTCTCATGTGTTTAGCAACCAAAATGTGATGCACAATGTTTAAATGAGCACAAGTGTGTTTGAGACTTAGTTATGATTTAGAATGGACTTAATGATTTGGAATGTAGCACTTAAGTCATATGGAATAAATGTTTGATACTGTAATTATGCTTTTTTTGGTTTTTTGGAGCTTAACAGCCCCTGCTCACTGTATGCTTTTGTTGTATGGAAAAGCACAAGATCACTGTCAGAAATAATGTGCAAAAAAAAACAATACTATGGTGGGTCATTATCGACCTCCGTTTACAGTGCCTATAACAATTATCACCCCATGAACCACAGAGGATTTACTACTGTCTGCTCTGTTTCTCAATAAACAAATACATTTTACAAATAAATTATATGAATTTTATTTTCCTTTGGTTTTCTGCCACGTAATTCATAGATTTTATCTTTTATATATTTGGTCTTTGCTGAAAGGCTCTTTTTCCTGCTGATATAATTTTATCATATAATCAGTCTAAATAAGGGAAGTTTGACTTTACTGAAAGGAGGTTGTGTTTTAATCTTATTCTTACAGAACCAATGTTGTGATGAACTATACAGAAACCGAGTCTAAAGTTCGCGAAGCCACAAATGATGACCCGTGGGGACCGTCTGGACAGTTAATGGGCGAAATCGCCAGGCAAGTGGAGGGTTTTTTTTTTCTTCTGAACCTTGTCTTTGTCAACAGTTACACTTTCTTCCAATATGAAGAGTCTCCTAAGATAAGCTTTTGTTATTTCTGTTTAATTTCAGGGCTACGTTCATGTACGAGCATTTTCCAGAGGTAATGAACATGCTGTGGACTAGAATGCTGAAAGACAACAAGAAAAACTGGAGAAGAGTTTACAAGGTATGCTTTAGTGAGGGCGGTATATGACTGAAAAGGTTTTGTTTTGCTGTCATCTGTCATGAACTTGACTGTCCTCTCTACCTCAGTCTTTACTGCTGCTGGCGTACCTGATCAGAAATGGTTCTGAACGGGTTGTCACTAGTGCAAGAGAGCACCTGTTTGACTTGCGTTCAATTGATAGCTATCATTATGTAGGTGAGTGAAATGCACAAAAGCAAAAGTTTATATAATAATTCATCTGTCATGTACACTCTTTGATGTCTCTCAGATACTAGTCAGTGATGGATGAATGGGGTTTGTGTTTCAGATGAGAATGGCAAGGACCAGGGTGTCAATGTTCGTCAGAAAGTGAAGGAGCTGATAGAGTTTGTCCAGGATGATGACAGATTGAGAGAGGAGAGGAAAAAGGCCAAGAAAAACAGGGACAAGTACATAGGCGTGTCCTCTGACAGTATGTCAGGCTTCAGATACTGTAAGTCCCTAACTTTCTCTCTTTCTCACTTGCACACACACACCATTTTCACTGTCACATTTATCAAGGTTTGCAAGGTTTTTTTTTAAAAATCACACATAAAAGACATTTATCATAAGGAATATATCTAATCGGGACTCTGAAAACAAGGAGGTCCTCTGTCTCCTCTCCACTGTTGTTGTCCCTGGAGGGTTTGCATTGCCAGATGAGTGAACTGTACTGTAGATTCATTTTGATACCCGGCATTGCTGCGTTTTCACATGAGAGCATAAATTATGTTTTCGATGTCCTTGATTGGGATTGAAAAAAACACATGCTTTCATTATTTGTAATACTTCAGCTTTAACTGATTTACCTGCTATCATATTTAGTTTGAAAGTCGTTTAGTTCTAAAGTTTAATGAAACTTGATATATATGTATTTTATTGTGTTTTTGAGATGGTGGCTTGCACATTTATTCAGTAATTTAACCACAGTCCAAACACAGTTCTTAGTTATGGAATATACCCGAGAGGAAGCATCATATCCTGATTTCACTTCTCTTTACATTGACATCAAATTAGTGGGTGAATCTCACACTGGGTCATATTTCACCCCACCCCTGGAAAAAAAGAAATTATATTTTGCATAACAGAATTAAGTTTTTTAATTATTTTCTCGACAATTAAGCACACCCTTATAAAAAGTATAATCACCAAAAAAGAAACTGGTATATTAATTCAATTAACTATTTATTATGAGTTCATGGTAATATTTATTGTACTGCCTTTAATGTATGCTAATTAAGTAATTCAATTCTAATGAGAACTACTAACCATAGCCATTAAGAAAAATGAAAATTACTAACAACCTCTGAAGTAAAACATCTAACTGCATTACAGTAATTAAAATAGGTCTGAAAATGTGTTTTAATTTATCAATGAGCTTCATTTTCTTTTTGAAAAATGTCTTTTTTTTTTTTTCTCCCTCTGATTTTAATTACCCAGACATTTTTTTTTTTTTTTTTTTTTGGGATTCATGTTTTATTCCTTATATTTTTCCCTATATAGGTTTTTAATTGAAGTTTGACTTTATAATATGTGTATATAGTATAACACATTTCCTGTCCTGTTTATACATTCTTCAGCGGAGGACAGGTTTGATTGTAAAGATACACACTCAAAATGGGATGAAGACTGGGGCAAGGGGGCTTTCCCTTTCAGTGAGAAACTGGGAGAGATCAGCGATAAGATCGGAAGCACCATTGATGACACCATTAACATGTTCCGCAGAAAAGACCGGGACGATTCGCCTGACAGATTCAGGTCAGGACCCCCAGGCCGTTTCACTTTCCCCTCTCAGATCACCTGAAAACTCCTGTTCTGTCAAGTCTTCTTTTGTTTTTTGAAATGCAAATAGCATAAATGTTATAACTAATTATATGAACAGATTGTTGACAGTTGTGTCATGGACTGATTGTGTATTATCTGCTTATTCTCAAAGCAAGGAAACATTTTGTTAGTGATCTTGCTCAATCTTATTCTTTATCTTCTCTGTATAGTGAAGGAGATGAGGACCGTCGGGGAACGCGAAACGGGCAGTCAGGGAAATCAGAATTTAAAGATGATGCAGAGACAGTGACAACCAAAAGCGTCCAGATCGTCCAGTCCACAGAGACCACTGCCACTCGTAAGAGAGGAGGCATTCCATCCAAAGCCATAGATCTGGGAGCAGCTGCAAATTACACTGGCAATAAACCCTCCACCAACACAAACACAAGCCAGGTAGATGCGAGAGACACTAGCTACCAGCACTAGTCTTTTCCTGTTTAATTAAACATCTCTGGCATTTGGACACATAGATGATGCAACTTTTAGGAGAGATTTGTTAATAAATCAAGTGAAGTGAAATGTTAAACTTGTATTCAAAACCATGTAGACTCTACACTGGCATCTTGTGGTAGCTGTTAAGAGTGTTTTCAGTTTGTCCGTCCTTTGTTGCCATAGACCACATCAGCAGTGAGCCAGCCCAGTTCTGGTCTGGTGGACTTGTTCTCAGCAGATCCTGCACCTGCTCAACCTGCTTCCCAAGGTAACAGTAATAACATGCATCCTCTTTGGGTTACTCTAAGTTAAGAATATCATGGTGGTTCTACAGTTTTTGCAGAGAAAAATATTTAAGATCGAATGTCATCTTTTTAAATATTTAAAAAATATTTATTTTATTTGATTTGTGTGTAGCACCTTTACAACTGAACATGCAAGAAATAGGGTTGCACTGACTAGTCGATAAATTCTGCCACTTGTCGCAACAGTAAAAATAAATCCCAAGAGTGCTTTATGCTCACAAAACATGTTATGAGGTTTTACAAACCACCCTAAAAGTAATCAAGTATCGCCCAGAAGGCTGACAGAAACCACAATGGAGTGGGACATTCATAGCAAGCAGCCATGAATCTTGGGGACAGTCAATACAGCATTGAACTTGTCATAAATAGAACACTGATGTGTATTTTTAGAGTCATTTACATGACATTTACATTAAAGGGATAAGTTCACCCAAAAAATGAAAAATTTGTCATTAATGACTCCACCCTCAAAGTCGTTCCAAACCCGTGGAACACAGTATAAGATTTTCCTGAGAATGTATGTCAACTCCAGAAAGGTAATAAAAAATCTTCAAAGTAGTCCCATGTCATTTCCGTTAAATTTTTTGAAGCATCGAAAATACATTTTGATTTTCAAAAATATCATAAAAACTACGACTTTTATTCAGAGGACTTCTTCTCGGGTCTGTTATCAGCGCGTCAACAACATGCAGTTTAGTGACCTTTCGCGAACGAATTCTTGAACCAGTTAACCACCAAATGAACTGAATGTTTTGAAACGGTTCGCGCGTCAACAATAAGCACCCAATCACAAATGAACTTAAGCTGTGTAACTTTTTTAAATGGCTGACACTCCCCTCTGAGTTCAAAATAAACCAATATCCCGGAGTAATTCATTTACTCAAACAGTTACAACTGAAATTAAAAAAAACATTGACTCGTTCTCGAGTCAAGGGTTGCATTCACCGGTAGTGAGACAGTTTTTTTTGATTCAATTTACAAACGGTTCACCAGTTTAATTTTGCACTCACGTAATGACTTCATTGGCATATTGCCCTTGATTCAAGCCTTCGGTTAACCCGCGTCATAACATTAGCACAGAATCGGTTTACCACACCAAAAGAACCAGTTCGGTTCAGACGCGCTGTGTGTCAGTCCTGTACGCATGCGCAGTATATCATCAGCTCCTCGCATTTCTTGACTCGAGGAACGATTCAATGGGCTCGGTTCAGTGTGTACTGTTTGAGTAAATCTCCGGGTATTGGTTTTATTTGAAACTCAGAGGGAGTGTCAGCCATTTAAAAATGTAACAGCTTAAGTCTTTTTTGGATTAATGCTTTATTGTCATGAATCTTCTTCGATTTGGTGAACTGGTTCAAGAAGATCCGGTTACATCGAGTGATTCGTTTCGCGAACCGGATGTGCTTGTGAACGGCGCGCTCATAAAACAGATCCAATGCATGAATAAATTAAGTCGTATTTTTGATATTTTTGGACCAAAAATGTTAATTAAGGTAAACATGGACCCTACTTTGAAGATGTTTTTTATTACCTTTCTGTGGACAGTATACTACATTTTGTGGTCAAATACTAATAATGAGTAGTCTCACGGGTTTGCACATGAGGGTGAGTCATTAATGACATAATTTTCATTTTTAAGGGTGAACTATCCCTTTTTTTTTACATTTTCCTGTCATGTGGTCAAATACTAATAATGATATGTGCAAGGTGTAGTTGGAATACATAAATGGATGGAATGAGGAAATAGCAAAGTAGAGGAAGCATTATGCCATTAATTTGACGTTATGGACATATCCTGAAAGGGAGGGGCGCACAGTGAAGTTTAGCATATGCGCTCTCCTGTGCTCTTGCTGGCGCATTAAGTCACTGGGGGGCCAGATGTCAAAGCAGTCCCTGGTGGGTGTGTAGTGCTGAGCAGATGCGTAGATCCCTCTCCTCTCCTCACTGTCCTGCTCTCTCCTCCACCAGCCAAACAGCTGCATCTATCCTCCTCCATATAACTCCAGCCACAGGCTGCTGGAATGTAACGTGACCGGAGACTGTTATTGTGTGTGTGCCCCCTACAGACTCCAACAGATGTTTCTTATTTCTGCGCTCTCCATTTTTGTCTTTTCCTTAGGACATTAATAGGGGATTGATATGTTTTACCAATCTAGAATGTCATACAGTAATTGAATCTCTTTCTTTCGTTCTAGTTTCAAGCTCTGACCTGATTGGAGGTTTTGCCGATTTCTCTTCTCCTGCAGCTGCAGTCAGTCTTCCATCATCAGCTGGTATGTTTATGTAACCTCTTAACAAACCATCAGGTCAAATATACAACCTGAAACTCTTGATTATTTTTTACTTCTACTTACTACAACATATATTTCTGCTCAAAAGTTTGGAGTCAGTAAATAAATAAAAAAATATCACACATTAAATTTATTAAAATTGCCAGTAAAGACTTTTACATTGTTACAAAATATTTATATTTTAAATAAATGCTGTTCTTTTGAACTTTATTTTTTTATTCATCAAAGACCCCTGAAAAAAAAAAAAAACATCATGGTTTCCACAAAATTAAGCAGCACTACTGTTTTCAAATCTTTATAATAAGAAATGTATCCAGAACACCAAATCAGCACGTTAGAATGAAGACAGGAGTAATGGCTGCCGAAAATTCAACTTTGCAGGAATAAATTAAAGGAATAAGTTATATTTTAAAATATATTAGATATCTATTATATTTAAAAGAACATTTATTTAAAATTTTAAATAAGTTTGAAATAAGTAGTAAATAAAAAATAAAACTTCACAATGTATTTTTGATCAAATCAATGCAGCATTGGTGAGCAAAACAGACTTGCCTACCCCAAACTTTTGAAAAATAGTGTGACTAGTAAGTGTGTTTTCTGAAGGACTCATCGGTTAATTGGTTTTAAGAAAATCCTGTATAATTAGACTGTTTTTGGGTTCATATGACCCCAATCAGGTGTGTTTCTCAGGGACGTTTAAATAAGACATGTTCAGAAACAGCTGAATGTAGTGCAACTGAATGGAACAGAACAGGGTCTCATGACACACTTTTAAACTTCAGAGAAAAAAAAAAGCATGTATGTAGCAGCATGGGAAGAATTTTAACACAACTCTGAGAAGGTCTAACTGTGAAACCTGTATAACAGGTAGAACCGGATGCTATTATACTAATGTTTTATGCACCACCACTAATAACATCAGAACTAGTAACCAGAAAATCTAGATAAATTTGTTGAAGTTAGTAATCGATTAGTCAACCATCACTGCCCTATTATTATCCCTAATATACTGTAACGTATGTTCTTTAAAAGATATGCCACACCAAGAGGGGAAAAAAAGCCTTGTTTGCTTTTGCTAAAAGTCTCTGTTTTATTTTTCAAATTAAACTCATATGTTAAAATAAAAGCCTTAAGGGAGTGCAACTTGAAAGACACAAAATGGTGATATGTGTGTGTTTTTTATATGGTTATTTAAATAAAGTTCTGGGAATATAACAAAAGACTGTTGTTTTTCTTTTTGTTTTTTTGTTTTCTGCTGGACCATCCTCAGCAGCCTGTTTATGAAGTACTCCAAGCAGAAAGCCATATGGTGGGCTGCTGTGCTAAAAGCTAATGAGCACAGACACATTTCAGTTCTTGTTGGGTGTGACATGTCACCCTCTGCTTTTTTGGGACTAAACTGAAGCGACGGAGAGTCTGAGATTCTTTTGATGTTCATGCATCTTCAGTGCCCTGATAGTTTCATTACTGGTTCTCTTGCATTTCTCTAGATTTTTGTATTGCTAATTTGCATGCAAATGTACATCCTGTGCTAGATAATAAAGCCTGACATGAAGCAAGATTGTGGAATTTGTGCAGTAAAAGCACAAATATGCCTTTTGATCAAAAAGCTACATAACTATTACAACTTTCTCCTGTGTTCCCTGTTTTCTCTAAAATGTTTGTGCTTTTGTCTTTCCTCAGCCCCAGCATCTAGTGGGAATGGAGACTTTGGTGATTGGAGCACTTTTTCTGCAGCCCAGCCAGCCATCCCTGCAGCTCAGCCTGTTAACCCTGCAGGAATAGACCTTTTCTCAGGTCTGCAGGCGGCCCCGGCCCCTGCTCCAGCTCCTGCATCCACCGCATCCTCATCTGACCTCTTTGACCTGATGGGCTCATCTCAGACCACTAACTTCAGCACCTCCCAAAGCATGAACTTCTCCATGACCTCCTCTCAGACCACTGGCTTGCCATCGTCCAAATCACAGGTGCCTGCTACCTTCTCAATGGAGAGATACCTCTCACTGTATCTATTATATATTTATCATACCTATGATATTATATTGTCATATTTTTTTTAGATTGAGACCTTATGAAATGCTTTGAAGAGCACAGTTTTCTTTCCTGCTTATTTTCCTATTGAAACGTATTTATTTTATATAGCCAGTAGCTTTCAGTTTACATCATCAAAACTATTTGCTGCTTGCTATTGCTTTTGTGTTGCAGGTGGTATGTTCTCATCCTTAGAGAATTTTATTGGATGACACTACAGATGAGTCATCAGTATTTTTGGTTCATTTTCCTGAGAAGAGGAAAAATTATACACTAGTATCATTCCCTTTTTTGAAAGAAATTAATAATTAGTAATTGAGTTTATTTTGCAAGGATGCATTAAATTGATTAAAAGTGAGAGTAAACATTTAATATTAAATAAATTTCTGTTTCAGGTGAATGCTCTTCTTTTCAATTTTTAAAAAAAATCCTGAAAAAAAAATGTGTCATGGCTTTTCACAAAAATATTAAGCAGCACAGCTGTTTTCAACATTGATAATAATAAATGTTTCTTGAGCAGCAAATCAGCATATTGATGGATCATATGACACTGAAGACTGGATTAATGGCTGCTGAAAATTTAGTCTTGCAATCACAGGAATAAATAACATTATACATGTATATGTATATGTGTGTGTGTATATATATATATGTATATATATATATGTATATGTATATATATATGTAATATATATATATATATATATATATATATATATATATATATATATATATGTATATATATATATATATATATATGTATATATATGTATATATATATATATATATATATTAATATATATATATATATATATATATATATATATATATATATATATATATTATTTAAATGTATGTATGTGTATATATATATATATATATATATATATATATATATATATATATATATATATATATATATATATATATATATATATATATATTTAAATGTAAAACAGTTATTTAAAAAAATAATATTTCAAAATGTTACTGTTTTCACCATTTTTGTTCAAATAAATGCAGCATTGTTGAACAGAAGAGACTTGTACAAACTTGGTTTGTAACTAATGGTAGTGTAGATTTTAAATGTGTACAACTACTGGTTTATTTAGTCATCTTTTAGGAGTACAAAAAATGGCAGCAATCTCAACAAATAAGATTCACAAAGATGACAAATAAAAGCCAAAAAACGTTTGATAATGCTGTTCATTAGGTAGTGCACCTAGAATACATTTTTTGTGCATTGCCAACCCTCAACATTATGTTTTCAGTACAAAAAAGAATAAAAATGAAAGCAAGTGATGTAAAGTTATACATAGATAATGTGGTTTTCATTCAGATCCCCCTTCTGTGGAGTACTTAATGCAGCTCATCTAAGTGGAACTGCACACTAAACACTATTTACGCAAGAAAAGACAATTCTGGCCGAGTTTCAGAGCCAGTGGTTTAGAGAGCAGGCACATGAAAGCGAAACAAGCGAGGGTTAACACGCAGCATCGGCACAATTTTCCACCCACCCCCTCCTCATTACCCATCAACCCCAGTCCCCTTGGGACGCCCATCACAGAGAATGGCAGAATGAGGAGGAACAAGTTTAAGTCAGAAAACCATTAAATTGAAACAAAAGCCTTGCACAAAGATAATATTTGCATGCTAAAAGCCTGACCTACTTTAAAATGGCAAGTTTTGTTTGGCTTAAGAAAAAAGCAGCCCCCCCGATGGTATAATTAGAGGGACTTGAGATGCATTTTAACATGCTGAAATAATTTTAGAAGACAATGCCTCTAGCTAGCTAGACATTTCTGTCTTGTTTAACTCAAGAGTCTTGATAACCCTGGAAGACCACAGTGTAGTGTTCTGGAGTATTAATTCTGCCTTTCATCTTCTCTGACTTGTGTCATTCTGCCATTGGCAAACATTCATGGCCATCGGATAATTTTAATTATCATGCTTGAACTGCAGCAGAGCAGTATCATTTTAACAAAATCAGAGAAAACATTGTTTTTGATCATATGGGTACTATCAAATATGGTTTGTTCTAAAACCGATTTGATTTTCTTTGTCTTTGCAGCCACTTCAGTCAATGGGGAGTTCACTGATGCCCCAGCAACCGATGGCCCAGAAGCCCACTACCAAAGCCTCTTTGCCGTCCACCTGGTCCAACTCTAATGTAGACATAAGCCTGGACTACCTTAGTCCTGGCATGCAGGCACCCAAACCTTCTCAACCCACACTCAACATGATGCAGCAAGGTAAGTGTCTGGGACAGGATTGAACATGGAGTCTAGAAAATCAAATGAGCTCAAAGAATTCAAACAATTGGTCTATATGACGAGCGGAGAAAATGTGTAACTAACTAAACATAAACTAACAAAAAAATATGACATGAATGAAAATATAAATAGCAGTACAGTTTCCCATACATTGGTTTATTTGTGGCGGCCACAAATAGATTTTCCAAAAGGCTTTGACTTTGTTGAATAAATATGATCACTGCATTTTTCAAAGTCAAAACTTGGCACAGGTGTTTTTATATAAATGTATCTTTGAAGGGAACTGACTGTCTTTACAAAAGTTTCAATTTCATTTTCATTTAACCTTTCCTATAATGCCTGGTAAAGCAGCTTTTATGAGCGCAGCGCTGCTTTGTTTACAGCCGCTACCAGGGAAACCGCTATTTCTGCCACTCCTAAAGCACCTCCTGCTGGCAGAGAAGGAATTTTCATTTTCAATCAATCAGCTAATCTGCTGTTATATTTCCCCCTGGGCGAAGTGCCGCCACACATAGAGTGTAAGTCTGTGGGAGACACTGTATAGGTATAATAACATAACATAAAAGTATAATAGTAAGAGCAAA
This sequence comes from Cyprinus carpio, assembly GCF_018340385.1. Lineage (NCBI taxonomy): Eukaryota > Metazoa > Chordata > Actinopteri > Cypriniformes > Cyprinidae > Cyprinus > Cyprinus carpio. The sequence continues at coordinate 231,164 of NW_024879307.1, read as the reverse complement.
CTAGATTCAGATACAAAAACATGAAAGATTGTTCTCTTGACACTTTGAGTTTGAGTTAGAGTTTGAAACCTTACTGCGTTTTCATTTAATTTTATATTGTCAAATTTTTACAAGTAAGTAATAAAAACAGTTACGCTACTGTTCAAAAGTTTGTGGTCAGTAAGTGATTATTTATTTATTTATTTTGGAAAGAAGTTAATTAATACTTTTAAGCATAGAAGCAGTGACCGTAAAGACATTTTTTAATCACAATATTAAGCAGAATATCTGTTAACAAAGTGGTATAACAGTTTTTAACATTGATAATAAGAAATGTTTTTTGGAAAAGTGTATTAGATTAATATTAAGCTTTTACTTTTGATCAAATAAATGCAGCCTTAGTGAGAGACCTTAAAACATTTCTGAAAATCTTACCGAACTTGAACTGTAGTGTGTGTATATATAGAGATATATATAAATATATAGATTTTGATTTATTTTAATATATTGGTAGCCCTTATTTTCATTTTTTCCCTCTCTATTTATCCTGCAATAGGAGTTCAGACTCCTGTGAATATGATGACTCAGGGCTTTGTTGGAATGAACCTGGGCATGCAGGCTGCCCCTACAATGGTCAAACCGCCCACCAACACCATGATGGGAGGAATGAACATGGGCATGCAGCCTGGCATGACAGGTAGCACCATGCCCATGCCAACCATGGGAGGGCTGCCAGTCAATCAGGGCATGATGGGAATGAATATGAACATGGGCATGTCTACAGCTCAGATGGGGATGACAGGAAACATGGGTATGGGAATGCCGGTTATGGGGATGAGCCCTGCCATGGGACAGCCTAAAGATGCCTTTGCAGATTTTGCCAACTTTGGGAAATGAACTGCAGGGTATTACGTGAACAGTCCTTCTCTAGATATGACCATGAAGAAGCTATGAAGAGCTAGAAGACAAAAACTACTTGAAAGATGTCAAATAAAGCCACACAGGAAATGTTTGTTTGAATGATGCTGATGTACAATTGGATGATTGTTATTTTCAATTTTCTTCTGATCAGCTGTACCAAGGAGCCCTATCGAGGGTGGCTGGTTTGTGCTCAGAATCATTTCAGTCATTGCACACACACATCCCACGTTTCCATTGCGTCGGGATATCGCTTTAAGGAATATGATGATCGCGAATGACAGTTGACTTTGTCCTCTCACATAACTTCTTAATTTAACCCAGGAAGTACTGGGTTCCTAATGCTGTAGAAAAAAATCCTAATGATCAATTCTGGCCTTTCCTCTACTCTGCCTTAAGATAACCTGTAAATATTTTTGCACGCAGACAATAAGTTATTAACTTACAAGATTGATGAATTATGATGGTGAGGATTTTTGTATGGAGTAAAGTTTGTGATCACTTGCCATTTTTGTATTTGATTTTTATTCATATAACCATTTTCTGAAGAGAAATGAAGTACTCAAACATCAAGATGATAGAATGACAATTCCAAATCCAAACCTTTGAAGCCTTAAATAGTTCATTTGTACTTTTTTTCAGTGAAAATCTGCATCTTTATGAAAATGTAAAATCTGTCCTTAAAACACATGGTGCCTGTTAGTCTCTTTCCTTTTTTTTTTCTAAAAAATCTAAATCTATATGAACGATATGAAAAGTACAGTATTTATTAAAGGTACTGTTAAAGAATATATATATATACAGTAGAGTACATATGTGCACTTTTTTTTAAATGTTTTTTGCATGGTCGACTTATCAGGAAGATTTTGGGTGACTAAAAGGATTTGAAATATAATTGAACCTGATATGGGTTCATATTTTTATGCAGTTCTGCTTATGCTGAGTGTAAATTGAGGCTGTGTGTTTGTAAAGCCTGGTAGCAAAGAGTTGGATGCTGTGTCCAGAGGGCCATCCCTGTATTGTCAAGATCATCTGTTGCTGTCCACAGTGTCTGCTGAAGCTAACTGAGCCCCTCTTCCATTCTGAGGATTTTTACAAGCAAAACGACCAAATTCTTCCATGTTTCTTTTTTTCTGAAGGGTTGATTTAGGTTTTTGTAGTCAGGTCTGTTGGCTTCTGTAGGATCTCATCTATTGAGTGGTTAGGGGTTGGGGAGTGTTACAGGAAACACTATAGGTTTATGCAAATCTACAGAAAGCAACAACAAAAAAAGAAATCTTTCTTCCACTGAGAATGTTTAATATGTTTTCTATTTCATACAATGACTCGATTGTACTTATGATATTTTATGAATGACAATAAAGATTTGATTTCCATTTTCATTGTGAGGCTTCTTGTTTTTATCTCCTCAAATCAATCTCATGTCTTAAAAAGAGGCCGCTTAGGACCTGACTCCACACGTTAGCTTTGCACGAGTTAATAGGATGAAAGCAGTACGGCCACATGTCCCATTTTCACTGGATCCGTTGTCAGTGAACTTTTTAATTGGCATAAAATTAATGTCATTTTAAGAAACTTGAGCTTAATAAAGGAAAAGGAAACTGGCCACATTTCTAGTGTCTATTTTGTATCGTTTTTATATATATTCAGTACATGAATATATAGGACATGCGACTGAGTAAATCACATGGAAGACTCTTAAGATTTTAAAAAAGTGAAGAGAAAGTGTTTATATATAAATATTCTTCATGAGGAAACTAATGTGTATATGGCTAATATATGCAGCGAGGAAAAAAAAACATGTCTAGATAAAAAGCCTTGAGTGCTACATACAATTTCCAACCTCAAAAAGCTCAATTAACCCATTTGTACTGTTTTTAGAAATCTATGGAGACCCACCTGCAATTTTTTAACGCTAAAACAGGTAAACGTCTAACAAAAAATTAAGTTTGACATGAAAATAAGAGTGTGTACTGGCTGGACGTATTAGTTGGGTTGACAGATTGGCTTTCCTTTTAACAGAACAGTGATGTGAATATTTGTTAAATATATTGCAATTTTCCCCTTGATAATTTACAAAATAATGCGTACAGTGTATCGGTGTCTTACTTCCCCCTAGTGGTCATTCAAAGCAAAAACAAGCAGTGTGTGTTGAGTATACAACCTTAGATCATGAACGCAACCACAAATAAACTCAGCTTTTAACACATTACTTTCACCTGTTAATATACATATCAATATGATACACTCATTTTACAAAACCTTTCTGGGTGATATTCATAGCAAGTAAACTCGTTTTTAATCTGGGTAGCCTTTAGTCCTGCTGCATGTTCACAAGAAGAATGTTTGTCTCCTCGTCTTTCTCAGAGGGTTCAGATCTCTCCTGGGTATGTTTTGGGGTCGGTTCTCCTGGTTTGATCTCTGAGGTGAGATGAAATACTGTGCAGGTCTGACTTCAGGTCTTCCTCTCAGCTGCACTGAGGGCCACAGTCTCTTGAAATTTTAGTTTTTCAATTAGCTATATTATAAAATAGAAAATTAATTAAATTAGATTCATAAAGCAATATTATTATATTGAAAAGTGTAAAAAAAAAAAAACAAGCAACATGTTATTTAAATATTCTTCAGTATAAAGTATTTTGCCCGCTTTTCGCTGATACTGGGGTAAGGCAATGGCACTTGTGGGGAATACCGAGCGAGCAGAGGGTCAAACTTATCCGAGCTGATGTATGTATGTATGTATATATGTATGTATGTATATTTTATTTCAGCTAGTTTCAGAGGCAAATTTAGTTTAACGAAACTAAACGATACTATTTTCTCTTAAATAAACAGATTGCTAAATAGCTAACAATAATGTAACAATAATCATGATGATTATTAAGGTGATATCTAAATTATTATTATTATTTATAAATAGCCTAAGGTGATCAACTCAGAAAATATATTGCCAGACAAGCTGAATAAGACCACTAGGAATGGCATCAAATAGAGGGATCTTATTATAATTTAGGAATTCATGGTAATTAAAGAGATGTCCATTATTCTTGAATAACTACCTCACCAAGATTATACAATTATTGTAACAGTTTCTGTAAATGAAGGACTTATTTTTAAACGAAACCACAACAGATTCCTCGTGTATTTGTGTACACTTTTACGCGTTCGTTCTCCTCCCAGGCAGTAGGTGGCAGAGCACACTCGTTCACACAAACTGAACGTACTGCACGTAGAAGTGTGTGCTCGTGATGTATTGTTCTAAAAGAAAACATTGTAGAATCGCGTACAAATGTTTTTGAAACATCACGTATTAGAAATAAAATATACCAGATGCTGTCCTCTTGGTTAGAAGGACATCTTAGGGAAACGTGGCGCTGCTTTCGATTTATATAACGGTGATTCGGTGAAGGTTTGGTGTAATAACCCATAATAGAAAAATGCTGTGTGAAGAATACCAGAAGATGAGGAATCCGTTTGTATTGCTCCAAGATGCAAACATATGAATGTACTGGTATGGATTCCTGAACAGCTGTTGATGTCGAGAGAATGTCAGTGGATCCATAAAACAAACATGATGGTGCTTCACTAGAGCTGATCTTAAAGTGGACGTGGGGACTTTGTCAGCACTACTCTGGACATCTCTGTAAGAAACATATCATCTTAACAATACATAGATTCTATAATTATGAATTAAAGTTATGCATAAACTATTCATTAACAGTATACCACGGCTTTATTTTTACTAGGTTGGTAGAAATGGAGTTTCCAGGACATAGTCAGCAGCTCTTGGCCAGCCTGCGCTCTCAGCGTCTGCAAGGGTTTCTATGTGACTGCACCGTGCAGGTCGGCTCGACTCGTTTCAGAGCCCATCGTCCCGTGTTGGCCTCTTTCTCTCCTTTCTTCCATATGTTTTACTCCGATCAGTCAATGGGGAATACCAGCACAATCAACGGAGGGCCACAGAGAGACACGGTCACTATTAATGGAGATATCGTGACCCCACAAGCCTTTGGACTCCTCCTTGAGTTCATGTACGAAGGGGTTCTGCGGTTAGCAGCCCACCCCCCTCCAGAGGACGTGCTCGCCGCAGCCAGCTTCCTACATATGAATGACGTGGTGCGAGTTTGTAAGAGAAGACTTCAGGGTCGAGGATTGGCTGAGGCGGATAGTACAAGAGTAGAAGTTGGCGCAAACGAGTCAGCTAAACCTGGAGAACTTGATGGCTCGAATGGAGAAGAAGACATACGTGGTGCAGAAACAGGAAGAGATGGAGCAGTAGCACACTGTCTTCAGTCGAGTCAACAAATGTTACTTTATATTGATACCAAGTCTGAAACACAAGCAGGTACGGCTAATCTCCTCACACACAGCGCAGAGAGATCAGAAATGGCGGACACGACTCAACCAGGAATGGACTCGCAACCAGCCTTTCGTAATTCTTGTTCGGGTCCGTCCACATATCGTTCTTCACCTGACAAGACAAGAATATCGGCACGGCCTGCTAGCCTCGAGTCGGCACTTTCAAGTCCATGTAGTACAACAGAACTAATTCAGACAGAGACGCATCCTGTTGTAACCACTGCCGTGGCTCTGAGCAGTGTGGACAATGCTATTGCTGCCCAAGAACATGAACCTAGCGTTTTCATTCAGGTTCACACACTAAAACCCCAAATCCAGAATAAGGGTGCAGGAAATCCAGGGTCTTCACAACACATTGAGAGCCAGAATGAAAGGAGACATGAGAGCACTTTACCAAATACAAGAAACATGCAAAGTAAGCGTAAAAAATCTCTTTCGCAAACACCAAGGGAGGAAAATGAAGATCGATTTAAAGTGAAAGTGGAGGCCATTGTGATTTCTGATGAAGAGTCTGATGATGTAGACGAGACTGTGGTCACGGATGACGGCCCAAGTAGAAGTGCAGATATAGATCACGTGGATGATTATGACGACAGCAACCATGATGTTGAGGAGCTGACTGATACTCAGTTCATACCTGCACACCCGTTAATTCATCTTCCACATCAAGAACCCCTTTCTTTCCCTCCCTCACCGCAAGGTCCTAATACTTCTGCAGCAGAAGCCACCAGCTTTTCATCATCTCTTTTTCCAACCAATTCCCAGCCAGAGCAGCAGGCCATGTACCTTGAGGATTTTCATGACTCGCTTGGGAGTTACATAGAGGACGTGCCTACTTGTAACACTTGCGGAAAGACTTTTTCCTGTGCTTACACCCTGAGGAGACACGCCATTGTGCATACTAGGGAGCGACCTTATGAGTGCAGCTACTGTTACCGTAGTTACACACAATCTGGAGACTTGTACAGGCACATCAGAAAGGCACACGATCACGGCTTACCAGTGAAACGCAGCAGAGCGGAGTCAGACCTTCCACCGTCACCACCTCCCCAGACGCAGTCGTGATCTGTGGCTCAATCCTTCAGAAACTTGTATGAAATACTGCTGAAGGCTTTTGCAAATGTCACAAATCATGAATTGCCACGTCTGTAACTTTTGTGGCTCATGCCTCAAAATGGCAAGTGCTGCTTTAAAAGGGAATCTTGACACCATGTGACTGCCTCCATGCCATTTTCAAATAGAAAAGATGTAAATGAAAAAAAAAAAAAGGTTTTGGTTTTAATTGAATTAGCTATACATATTGTTGAGATTTGTAATGTTACACAACCTGGTTTTAATATTCATTGCTAAAGTATATTGGTTTTATATAAAGATTTTAATTGACTAAGAGTGGTTCCAGCACACAGACTTTTAAAAGGTAATCCCCATTCATTGTGGTGTTTTGCAATTTAAAATATCATGTTTATGTTTCTTATGGAATATTGTAGCTGATATACCAAGCACTGAACATTAAGATGCACTAGAACAGATAAATGACTAAAGAAGGTTTTTGCTGTGTATGTGTTTCCGTGCATTTTTGTGAGCGTGAAAGATGGTGAGACTTTTTAAACAGGTGCTATGAATTACAATCAGCTTTCAGTGCTTTTTAGGATTTGGTCCATTTATTTGTTGTAAATGTTTTAGAAAGCTCACACTACTGTTCAAAAGTTTGGGCCAGTAAGATTCTTTTAAATTAAATTAATACTTTTGTTTAGAAAGGACACAGAAAGTGACAGTAAAGACATTTATAATGTAACACAAAGATTTCTATTTTTGAATAAATGCTTTCTGTTCATCAAATAATTCTGAAAAAAATGTATCATGGTTTCAATAAAAAAAACAAATAAAGAGCACAACTGATTTCAAAATGCCGATATTAAGAAATGTTTCTTGAGTAGATCATTATATTATAAAGACATTTCAATATGCTGATTTGCTGATATTACAATGATATCCGAAGGATCATGTGACACTGAAGGCTGGAGTAATAGCATTGCCATCGCAGCAATAAATTACATTCTAAATTTAAATCATTCACAATATTAATGTTTTACTAAATTTTTGATCAATTAAATGCAGCCTTGGTGGGCATAAGAGACTTATTTAAAAAAAAGAACCCCAAACGTTTGGATGCTAATCATGCTAATGCTAATCAGATCAAAATGTATCAGTTACTGTTAAATAAATGGCCAAATATGTCTAAATTAAAATTCTGCACAAGGGTAAACCCGATAAAACAAGACTTTTTATTAACTTTAGTCATGTTGCATTGTGATATTCTATAACATATATTTGGTAAAAATGGTGGTTACTACCACAACACAGTAAGTTACTTATACTGTCTTCCAACAAAGAATCATTTTCACATTTGTTTAACTGTACACTATGTACTTGAGAAGCAGATCTCCACAAACAATGTCCATTATCAGTCGTCCACTGGTCCATGCATCTGCAGAAAGAGCATTTGTTTTAGAAGTTAATTAACACTTGAGAAATTTAAGTGAATTGAGAGAAATGTTTTTTAGTAAAGCAGATTCTAATGATGGTAAATGATTAATAATTATCAAAAGGAACTCACTGCCTCTGCTAGATGAGGCCATGTCATCGCCATCACAACTCCATCATCGGATGTGGGAGGCGTCTCCAGATTCCAGTATGTGAAATTATGAAACACTGAAGAAACTTTCACTACTCTGTCCTAAAAAAAAAAAAAAAAAACAATGTTTAAGAATTAGTGTTCTAAAAGGACTTGTCAGTGAATTCAAAGAAAAGAATAGTGCAGGTACCTCTTGATCAGATGCAGGCTTCTGGACCTCTTTTAGCACTAGGCCCGTGTATCCATTTGGGCAATGCAATTCCTGACCCTTCAGCCCCCGACCTCTGAATGACACTGTCGTTTCTGCAGAACAGTGTTATGTTTATCGGATGGAGCGCTTCAACTTGTTTCATTCTCGAGGTGTGTACTGGTATTTGACTAACCGTGTTTGCGTTCCTTCACAGTGGGATTAAAGAACTTGAAGACTTCAGCAGGTCCGTCATGCTCTATTTCACAAGGCAGCAGGTGGATCTGTGGTTTGTCGGCTTGATTGAGGGAATCAAGCCGGATTGCTGTCACACAACTGTTCGCTGACATCTAGTAAAACAAAGTGTGTAAAGCACAGGTGACAATTACTAGCACTGTCATTTGATTAATATATAAGGGAGACCAGGGCTATTGTGACGAGCAGTGTTGGGAAGGTTACTTTGGAAATGTAATAATAGGTTACAGAATGCAAGTTACACTATTTAAAATGCAATAAGTATTGTAACTATTTCAGTTACTTTATTAAAGCAATGTAACTGATTACATTTGATTACTTTTCTACATTTCTAACGACTGATTTCAACTATTTATCAAACCAGGGAAGGGTTAACCTAACAGTAGTAGCCTACTAAACACTGATTACTATCAGACTTTCATTCCATTCCCTTCATTCTTGTATTAAGATTACAATCAAAGCATAACCATATGACAAGGAAATACTGCCAACTAACAATGGCTATTGGGCATATGCTTTATTTCTTAAAATCATAAGAAATAAAAGCATATGCATAAACCCAAATATGAAATACAACAGTTATTAAATAAGCATGTGTACTATTCTCTGCACTAAACTCCTGAAACACTGGAGTCACACATTTTACATAGTTTTTGCAATTAGGGAAAGAAGCAGTGTGTGTTGTGTGTGTTAATCTTTAACACTTTTGTGTGTGTGTGTGTGTGTGTGTGTGTAAATATACAGATGTAACCCCCTTTGTAATCTTTAACATTTTCATAAGTACCTACTTAATTACACATTTTTTTTTTTTTTTCTCAGTAACTGTAAATGATCACAGTTAAATTTATTTTGTAATTAAATTATGTAACGCCGTTACATGTAAACACACAATGTGACAACTGAAGTTGAATTAAAGACGTGTCTCCTACAATAAATTGTACTCAGGAATCTTTTCCCAACTGATATAACGCTGAAGATTGCAGAAAAAAAAAATCATTTTAAAATCAACGCTATCAGAATTAAACCTCTGTAAATTTGTAAAAGGGTACGGTATAGCGGATGTATAAATTTCTTTATCATCTGCAGATATATTTACCTTGCTTGTTTTCAGAACTGTTTATAATGTCACGTGGGACAGCTGTGTTTACTATGATTGGGCGTGCTGTATTTCTTCACCACCACGCGGATGTTTTTCGCGGTAAAATCCAAAGTATTCTGCCATCTACCGTTTCGCTGGATGATGACTCGAAAAAAGACAGCATTCTTACATTATTGTTATTACAAGTATTATTATTATAATTACAACGTATATAAAAAATGAACAGATACACACAGAACTTTATAATAACATGTTTCTCATATGATCACAGCGAACTATTTCCTATTTCCAGCATTTCCAGGCGCTCTACTAGTGCAACACTGATAATAATTCCTACTAGGAACTCGGAAACGACTAGGAACTATATTACTCGAAAGCTCGTTCAAGTACGTTTTTCCTGTGTAGGATCAAAAAGTAAACATGAAACACTGTACAGGTAGGATACATACAAATAGTTGGTATTTAAATCTGTGTGGCATAATTTCCTGGATTTTCGTAAATTTAATAGGTTTAATTTATGTAAGCAATCTGTTGATGATTTTTTTTTTTTTTTTTTACATTTAAATGTTTTAATATTCCTCTAATATTCCAAAATAGATCTCTTAAAAAGTGTTTAGTTGGCCAGTTATTAGATAACGTCCTCTTGAGTGTGAATGATTTAGAATTATCAACACAAAGTATCTTTTATCTTAATACTGAAATGGTTCCATGAAATCGGTGGTTTACATAAAAATAAGAAAAAAAGTTGCTGTCATGTTAAAACTAGTTAACTTGAATGGTTTTACATGTTTCTGCATTTGGGGCACTTGCTGGTGTATTACTATGTATAACTGTTTTTTGCAGAAAAAAAATACTTACTGTCACAAGGTGTTCTGGACCGCAAGTACTGTGCACAGAAACACTCAGATGGGACTGTAACCCCTCCAGTCGTAGCATCTGTTCCAGAAAAGCTTGATCTAGTGGCACTAATGAAACATGTCGCACGGAACAGCTTTTGTGAAATTGTTGATATCCCAGGTGAGTATTCATAATTATTAAAGATATATATTTGCACCCAATTCAAAGAATGTAAAGGAGAAACATGGAGTAAGGATCTGGAGAGAGACATTCCTAGCCGATGGATTCTTCTCTCATGCAACGTGGAAAGATTTTGGTGGGTTATTAATGAATCTGAGACCCTCTCTAGGTCACCATTTTGTATATAAAGTAATTAGATTGTATATCCTTTATTAAGATGTAATTTATCCTAGAATAATATCTCATAGTTACTCATAATATCACAATATATCTTCTGAATCTGAATTCTGGACTTCACTTGACACTACAAGTGAAACGTATAGCACAAATGAAAAAACATCTCCCAGGATGAATATGTTATCGCACACACTATAGTGACAGTGCTCTTAGGAGACAGCAGCTATATAACACACAGTGATCACCACATTAGGTAATTCATAAGCTGCCATGTTATTTGAGGGGGGAAAAAAAAACTTAATATTAATATTAAACAAATATTAGCATGAATTATCTGTCTGGCTGAAATTTCAGGTATGAGTTTGATGTCGCCAAGTGCATGTTTCTGCTCTGGGAATATCACAGAGAAGCTCAGAATAGCCTCCTTTGACTGCAGTGGAGAGACTGTGGTTGATTTATACGCAGGTAAAAGCAGTGCTGTGTGTTTACCATTTCAGAGTTGGACTGGTTTTATCACCCAAGATGTATGATCATTTTTTGCTTCACTGTCCAGGCATTGGCTACTTCACTCTTCCATATCTTGTACACGCTAAGGCTGCTCATGTGCATGCATGTGAATGGAAACCAGAAGCAATCAGTAGAAAGCCCTACAGAGAAATCTGCAGATCAGTGGTGTGACACACTGCTGCACTGTCCATTAGGAAGACAACAGACAGGTCAGGGATACAGTAGTGCTGACTGACATTATCTTAAGTTCACTTACTAGTATTTCAGAGAGAAAAAAAAAAAATGTTGTGGATGATAATCAGCTCATTGGGTAAAGATAATTTTCTCATTATGTGAACATTTCCAAATCAGGGTTTCTCTAGGTCTTTGCTCTTCCACAAATTAAGGTCTTAAAACGCAGCTATAAATCAGAGCAGAAAATCATAAATTCTGCATTAAATCTAGCATATTCTGGAATAAAATAAATACCTTCCTCAGTAATTGAATTTACCAGTTCAAACATTTAAACATCCTTAAATCTAGAAACATTTACTTGAGATGCAAAATGAAAATATGAGTCTTGTTTTCTGTGAAATTTAACAAAATTAAGTTGAAGTTATGCCTAAAACATGTGCCAGTGGTATCAGAAAATTTGTTTTCCCTTTGAATATCAGTTGATTTTTTTGACTCCATTGGCAGATATGTGTTCTTGTTTTAATAATAAACACTTTGATTTTGATTTTTTGATGTCATTTTGATTTTTGCACAACTGGTCAGTTGAATTAATACGACATCCACAACATCCTTTTTTTTAGCTTCCATTGAGTGATCTTGCTGATCGAGTGAATTTGGGGCCTCATACCAAGTTCAGAGGAGGGATGGCAGTGGCATGTCGTCTACTAAAGAGAGACACTGTGGAATACTGCATATTCATCAAAATGTCACAACACCTTTGCATCATGAACCACCTAAACATTCATCTGCTATAGATGTTGAAAAAAAAAGGCTCTTCTATAAAAGAATGTTCTCTAAGAATCCAGAGAGATATGCAAGAATGGACTGCCTGGGCTTCAGACCTGGCCCAGGAATATGTGCACTTTTATTAGACATCACTGGAAGCAAATGGAAGACAAATATCAAGCACATAGAGCATGTTAAGACATACGCACCACATATTTAGTCATGTAGTTCTGGAAAAAAAAAAAACAATAATGTATAAAGTTGTTCTAATTATGCCCCCTGTCTATAATTAGCTCTAGGTTTTACCCACTCTAATTGCTGAATTTTTCCACATTTTTTGTTTTTGTGTTTGAAATGGAAAATGATTTTAGTGTTTTGTAGTAATTAAAAAAAAAATTAAAAATACTACAGTAATTAAAGTAATTAAAAATCTGGCTGTGGTTTTGGTTACTTTTCACTTACAAACCCTGAACACTTATTTGTGGAAGATAGCAGCGAAGATTAGTTCACTTTATCTCTAATGATAGATGAAGAGCAACATCAATTATCTTACAAGCAACCATCAATATTTAGTATATGATATACACTACCATTCAAATTATTATTATTATATTAGTATTATTATTATTATTATTATTTATGTTTTGAAAAAAAAAAGTATTTTATGCTCACCCAAGGCTGAAACTGATTTGATCAAAATACATTTAAAAACAGTAATGGCTGAATTTTAGTGGCCATCCAGTCTCATGATCCTTCAGAAATCATTGTAATGCTGCTGATTTGGTGCTCAAGAAACATTTCTTAGAAGTTTGTGTTGCACATTTTTTGTTGTGGAAATCATGAAACAATTTATTTTCGGGAGCCTTTCATGAATAGAAATTTCAAAAGAACAGCATTTATATAGCACAGAATATTTTGTAACATAAATGTATTTACTGTCACTTTTGATCAGTTTAATGCATCCTTGTTAAATAAAAATCTATCTATCTATCTATCTATCTATCTATCTATATAATCTCTATATCTATATATATATATATATATTATATATATATATATTATATATCTATATAAATAATAGGATATATATATATATATATATATATATATATATATATATAGATATTTTTTATTATTATATTATTATAATAATAATAATAACAAAAAATAATCTCACTGATCACAAACGTTTTGGACGGTTAGCCGTATGTTTGTACCCGGGCCACGGTTGAATATTTTTTTTCTTTTTTTTTTTTCTTTTTGTTAATCAAAAACCAAAACAGCTTTGCATATATACAAAAGTTTCTTTGTCATTGCTACAGCGCTTTCCAGTGCATGTTTCAAAAGATAAATTCTACGCAACGTCTTTTATTTTGTTTTTGACAAAATTTTAAGATGTTCTCCAAGCTTCACGTCAATTCAAATCTTAAAACACCAAAAAGCAGCAAAGCAGCATTTGATTTTTTGTCTATTTGACCTCCATTCCATGGTGGGAAACGGTGACGTCTGCGCGCATCGTGGACGCGCACCTGTTGCACGGTGTTTGACGCGAGCTTAGGAGACTGAAAAGTTTCCGTTTGTTCCGGGACGACGTTTATTTGGCGAAGCTGGAAGTCAGTGAGCTCGCAGGAAGAAGTGAACGAGAGAAAAAGTGTGGGGAAATCCTGCGCTATTGGTAAGTAAACATTTAAAGCACATACGAAGAGATTTTATTAGAGATGTTAGGCATACGACAAACTGTACTAAACCGTTTAAATTCTAGTTTAGAATAACGCTTCCCTGTGAAACACAACGAGTCGCGAGTTTCTCAGTTGTTGTCATTATGCGTCGATGTAGTCACTTTTCTTTTAAGATCTTGAAGTGTGCAAACATTTGTATTTTAATTTCCCTATACGCTTTGCCTTTTTATTTTCCTATACGTCAACTGTTACTTTTCTGTTCAATATTGAACTTTTTTATGTGTAATGTTGGATAATTTAGTAATGTGAATTGAATGTTGTTGTTTATTGTCCATGTGTTTAGAGCAGGACAGATCCTTAATCAGTGTAGCTGGAAGAAAGTGCATTCATTGTGGCATTCACTTTAATCCTTTCTGTTTTTCCTCAAACATGAGGAACAGTTTATCACAGAAGGTCCATTTGTTTTGGATATAGACCAAACCAGTCTTAATTGAAGGTTATTGATTTTATTTTTTTTTTTTCACACTTTTACCACCATTTGATCTCAAAGGGCTTTTACAAGGCTCTTGGATGCTACTAAGTAATAATCATAATAAATGCCTCATTAAGCTAATCGACTATCGAAGCTACTTGACTTCATCATAAAAAAAAAAAAAAAAATCTATTTATTCCCTTCTCTTTCTCTAAAACTTGGTATTACAAGCACCTCCTGTGACTGTTTGCCTCTTTAAGAAGAATCGCTTTATGTAAGTCGCTTTGAATAAAAGTGTCTGCAAAATTACTAAATGTAAATGTAAAAAAAAGTAAAAGAAGAAGGTTTGCTGAAGACCTCCACCCATGGTTGTGTGTCTCATACAGGGCGGTAACACTTGTGATACGCTGACTGCATGTTGTTTTCCTCTTTTCCTGATGACATTCCAGTGCTCTGCCCCTTTTCCCAGGCTCTGCTGGCCTTTAGTTATTTATTCTCAAACAACACATTTTTATTGATATGCTGTCCGTAATTTTACAAGCGACCAAAATCAAAACAAGGTTCTCATGCTCTCTGGTCAAAACAGTTTCGTCCTTTCAGTGAGAAGCTGTCCCATTTATAAGCAGGCGTACCTATGTTTTTGCAAAATACGTACATTGCTTGGCTTGATTTATTAAATGATTTATTACTGCTAATATGCTTATACTTGATTTTGTGTTGTAGATGCTGGGGGCGAAGTGAATATATTTTACTTCCCTGCTGCGATATTGGCATTGCGAGCCAATGGTAACCAACTAATTTGCATGTGGAGCTGCATGTCACAGGGTGTCCTCGTGCTTGTTTAATTACTCTGCTCCTGCAGGGAGGTGATGAGGAGCCTCTGACATACTGACACTGACAGACACTGGCATGGAGGAACTGTGAAAGGTCACTCCCCTTTATTTGTCAGTTCAGCCCTATCTCCAGATCTCTACCCTTTTTTTTGAAACATTAAGACTTCCTTTATTTGTGTAACAATCATTATATATATGTTAGTGTCTTCTCTGAAAAGCAAATGACCTCTGCTTGGTTGGGTGAGCTTCTATTATTATCTGTGAGCAACATTTATGTTACTCAGTAAGCGGTTGTATGTGGTTCTACGGGTTTCTGTTATTTGCATTTGTGTTGACATATATTATATTTTGTTGACTTAATGCATCCAGAGCCATTTGCTTGTTTTTATATTCCTTAGAAGCAGGGCTTGGCTCTTGAGGATGGTGCAGAACATGGAGATCAACGTATCCTTCCTGACTGAGTCAGAGCAAGAATTCATACTAGAAGTCCTTCGGCGAGATGAGGAGCTGAGACGCTTGGAGGAGCTGCGTGTGAAGTGAGTGTCACTGTTAATAAATTAATAAAATAAAATGTTAATAATAAAAAAAAAATAAAAAAAAAAAAAAAAATTTTTTTTTTTTCATTACACATCACATTACACTATGTTATATATATATATTTTTTTAAATGCTACCATTCAAAATTTTGGGGGCAGTAAAAAACCCTGAAACATGTATCATATTAGACTCTATTTCGTACCATGGAAAGGATGTTTATCAGGCAAAAAATTCTGGGGAATGAATAAAAGCTAATTTTTGTACTCATAGGAAGCTGAAAGCTGAGTTGCTGGAAATCAAAAGAAAGGGTGCAAAACGTGGCAGTGGGAAATACAGTGAGCGCAGCTGTGGCCGCTGCCAGGAGCCTATGGGCCTTCTGACCCGCAGCGGTAGCCAGTGCAGAGTATGCAAACATCAGGTTTGCAGAAAATGTCAATCTGTTCGACCCAACGGATCTTGGATGTGCACCGTGTGTGCCAAAGAGATGTGAGTGTGTACCCCATGCCTCCCAGCTTCCCTCTCTTTGGCCTCAGTCCATTTAGAAACCCTATTGTTAAGAGGCACATTAGACTGGAAAATGAGGCCCTTGCTTAATGGAAAAGGTTAATGTTCAACAGAAACTCAACTTTTCTTTTCTTTCAGAGATCTGAAGATGTGCACTGGTGACTGGTTTAATGACGATAGGGTTAACCGCTATTCTACAGCTCCTGGACACGACTTAGTCCGAGTTTCCCTCAGGAAAAGGCCTCTGAGTGAGTACAGGAAGCAGATGCCAGACAGTCTGATAAAGCAGTGTGAACTTGACATTTTTGTTTTCATAAAGGGTGGAAGTAGATTTTTTTTTTTTTTGTGTGTGTGCTTTCACCAAGAGAATAGGACATAGGAATAATTCTCCTGTTTACTTTAGAGCTAAATGGCTAGCAGTGTTTTTAGATTAATCATTATACATCATCTTACTTCCCCTTTTTAAAAATGGCATCTCTCTGTTCTAGGTAAAAAGCATGAGACAGCTGGGGAAATGCTGTTAAACAGAGCTGAGTTGAATTCCAGCCAAACTGTTCCTGTGCCCAAGCCAAGACTGAAAGACATTGCACTAGCAAATAAGAGGTGTGTGTCATCATCAGCACTTATTTAGTCTCATGTTTCTACTGAGAAAATAATGTAATGTTCTTTATCATTTTAATAGTCACAATTTCATTTTGTTCTATTAAACATCACGCAGGCCCAATTTTTTGTTAAAGAGAGAGTTCACCCAATATTTTAGATAATTCATATTTCATTCCTTTTTATATACACTACACATTACATGTATATAATTTTTGATATAATTCACATTTTTTGTACAACAACAGTCTTCACAGGCTATCAAGGCCCCACTAGGTCCATTGTGACTTAATGGTATTTGGTTACGAGACACAAAAAAGCAAATACATTTGATAATAATGTCCAACCTGTTTGTTTGAGATCTTATCATTGTTGTGTTTCACTGGGGGAAAAAAATGCAGTTAGGTTTGTAATGATGTTTGGATGAGTAATAAAAGTAAATTTATATTTTAGAGTGTACTATTTATCCAGCCTCCAGGTGTGGTTTTAATGTGATTTATTAGGCTGACATCTTTGTCCAGCACTCTATACTTCATCCGTCTCATTCTTTCAGCTCACCCATTGAGAATTATGAGGGACTTGATGTGCGAGTGCAACAGCGTAGTGACACAGAATCAATAGAAAAAGCTAGTCTGGGCAGCAGCCTTGCTGAGACCGAATCATCCCACAGTACCCCCCTAATGCAAAGGTAAAATCTGTGTATGAGACGCAGAAATCCATGACTAATGATGTAGTACTGTGATGCAAGCCTCTTGATTTGCACCTAGAAAAGGAGGAAGCAACAGCCAAGACTAGTCCAGCAGGCTCTGCAGTGTCCATTTTGAGGGTCCCCGCTAACAGTGAAAGCCCATCTACCAGTGAGACAGTAAGTGTTAATTCATAGTTCACCCTGTTTAGCCATATATTTTTTTCTGTCCTAATTCTGTTCATGTGTCACCTATTATCTTGCTTTTTCCACCATCATCTCTCCAATTTAAGGCCTCGTTAATTCATCACATGAATGCGTGCTCTGACTCATTGCGTGATGTGGATAGGCTTTTCAAGGAAAAGTGTTAGAAGAGTGCACAAACTATCAGGTGACATTATATTAGGAAAATACACTATTCAAAAGTCTGGGATCATCAAGTTCAAAAGCGACCAGTTCAGTCATTTATAATGTTACAAAAGATTTCTGTTTCAAACAAAAGCTGTTCTTTCTATTTCTCAAATAATCCTGAGAAAATGTATCACAGTTTTCCACAAAATATTAATCAGCACACACTGCATCACAGGAATAAGCGAGATTTTAAAATACATTCAAATTATTTTGAATTTGAGGATATTTCACAAAATTACAGTTTTGAGACTATATTTTGTGATCAAAGTAATGCAGCCTTGGTCAATATAAGAGAATTGTTTTTCAAAAACAATACATAATCTTACCGACCCCAAACTTTTGAACGGAAGTGTACATACATTTATTATTATTATTATTATCATTTTACTCTGGGTTTTAAAGATGCAAACACTGTTTTGTCATAGAAATTAAACCAGCCTCCACACTTGACTTGAGTAAAGATGGAACAGAAAAATACACCCGTCTATCCAGTTCATGGCCTTAAATTTCAGAAATGCTTTGCACGGTGTATAATTTCATGAAGGATGATGAGGACGGAGGGAGGAAGAGCAAAGACTATTGAAACTTGAAATTCGGTGATATGTTCGGAAAGTTTACTCAAGGGTACCAGATATTAGTACTTGAAAATAAAATAAAATATTATATTAAAATGAGGTAATATTCAAAATGGTTGAATTGTAAAGAAATGCATTACTAATAATACCCAGTTTTTAAAATACAGTTTTTGTTTAAATTGATTCACAAATTACATAAAATTTAGTATTAGACCCAATGAATATGCTTTGCAGCTGTTATTATTATATTTAATAATCCACAGGCCACTTTTGCCTGTAGTACAATGAGCAAAGAAGCAAGACTCCGACAGTGTCGGAAGTTTGCAGATATCGTTCTTCTCTCCAGCTATGATAAGCCGAGCAACACACTGTCTGTTTGATGGGTCCCAGGATGTAAACAGGGACTGGGCTTATGCTGATGCCAGCAAAAGAAGTCAACTTTAAGTGGGGCCTACAAACATATGCTCAGGTGATTTCCATGTGTTTTTCTTGAGAGGGTCCTATGAAAGTAATAATAATTTGTCATCAACATGAATCATACGACTGGAATTACAGAGAGAAAAATCACTGCTAAACTCTCACGATTGGTTGATTCTTTTCACAGATAAAGGCTTACCTCCTCCCAGACAAGAGCAAGAAGAAAACCTCAATCAAACAGAACATTAACCCCAGTTTTAAGGAAACACTGAAGGTATAGTTTTAATTAATTTAAGATCCTATTTATAAATAGTAGAATTTTCAGTAAATTGATTCTAAGCAAAATCAAACTCCCCAAAATATCTAATTTTTCATGTTTGGAACAACAATACTATCAGACACTGATCCCATTGAGTAATAATAGCAACACTATTATATAGTGCTGCGCTTTTATGTCTGGTAATTAAAACTCTGCACACTAACTTCAGGTTTCGAATGGGCTTGGTATTGACAGAGAAGATAAGTACACTGATATCACTGAGTCACAGTCAGATAAATATTAGTTCATATGCTTGCCCCATTTTAATCTAGAGCAAACAACATGCGTAGTTCATACAAACAGACTAAACACACTGGCCAAAGCTCCTACATGGTAACCTCTTACTTAAATATATATTTCATATTGACAACCTGTCTTGTGCTTGTTTGTTTTAGTATTCCCACCAGCCGCACCCAGCTCATGACTCGAACACTGCAACTCTCAGTTTGGCACTACGACCGTTTTGGCCACAATGCCTTTCTGGGTGAGGTGGAGGTACCAATGAATAGCTATGACATTGACTCTGCACATCAAGAGGTGCATGGCTCTTAGAGGAAAGGTGTATATACATGTTTTGATGCCCACATAAAATATGCCACTGTACTCAAGTTGTTGTTTTGTTTAGTAGTACCATTACAGTTTTTATTTTTAATTTTGTCTTCATAGGCAGCTGCCCAGCCAGCATCTCCATTTGATCAGTACAAAGGAGAGCTGGTGATTTCACTGAAGTATGTCACAGCAAATAAGACACATGCAGAGGACTCTAATGGGAAAAGGTGAGGGAAAACACAATTTACACATCTATAAAATGTCTTTAACATAGTAAATTATGCCTCTATTCTTTAATGAAGGAAAAAAGACCAAACTCACGGATGGTGCTGAGCTGCACGTGTTGATCAAAGAGGCCAAAAATTTGACAGCCATGAAAGCTGGAGGCACATGTGATTCCTTTGTGAAAGGGTTTGCAAACATCTATTTCATTACATCTGTTTTGTTTTAAAAGGCCCTTGTTTATTTCTACTATTAACTCTGTCCTTCAGGTATCTGCTGCCATCAAAGAGCAAGTCTTCCTCAAAGAAGAAGACTCCACTAGTGAAGAAGACAAAGAACCCAAACTACAACCACACATTTGTGTACAACCACCTGAGTCTGGAGCAGCTGAAGGATGTATGTCTGGAGCTCACTGTCTGGGACAGAGAGACCCTGTCCAGCAACGACTTCCTGGGAGGAGTTCGCCTCAGTTTGGGAGGAGGTAAGCGCATCTGCTGCTACATATTCCTTTGAGTTAAAATCAATTCAGAAGCCTTTAACATTGATTTAATTACTGGATTCACTAACTCCAGACACCAAATTCAGAAGATGTGTCAAGCTTTATTGATATTATTAATGTTTTTTAAAACTGGGGCTGATAAGATATTCAAGTCATTTTAAACTTATTTTTGCACAGTGACTATTAAGGAAGGAAAGGAAGAGTGGGTGGCAGACTCCACAGGGGAGGAGATCTTGCTGTGGAAGAAGATGATGCAGTACCCCGACTCTTGGGCAGAAGGCACTCTTCCACTGCGCTCGTCCATGGGAAAGGGCAATTAAGGACGCTGCACAATACCCCCCCTCCCACCCACCAAGCCATTATAAGGACAGGGGGTAACATTCCACAACATCTGTATGTTGCTGTTACAGCTGCGCAATATAAGAACGTTAATGCATCACAGTAATATTTTAAAGTCTTTTTAGGTTAATGCATCTTTTATATTTTTAAACATTTAAGGTAGTTCACAAATAATGATGTGAAAATGTGCAGTGTGTATATGTTAATTATATTTATTTTCTATAAATGTTGCAGTTGAACTGATGTTTATCATTTGAATGCTGTTCTTAAAAATTAATGTTTGGAGACATTAAAGGTTTTAGTTTGAATAACACTTTGGTTTTAAATGTGCACTTAATGTACGGCCGAAAATGTACACGTTTAAACACAATGTAGTTTAATGTCATAATGCTGATTTACTCTGTTTTGAGCACCTTCTTTTTAGGAGCTACACGAAAGTAAAGTACCAGCATTTAATAAATATTAAATATTTTTAAGAATCCACATTGTGTGCTGTGCACTCAATTATACATAGCTAAAATTATTTTGCTCAGGAATATGTATATCTTGTGCAACCCCACCTGGCAGTTTTCCACTTGCAGGTTAAAAGCTGTCCCAGACTAAATCACATTTCCAGCTGTGATTTTCCGTGAATAATATCTGCAATATGTCATTTTATATGATTGTTTGTCTAGGAAACAGGCTCTTGAGGTGCCTGTCGCTATAATAATAAAAAATAAAAAAAACTCCCACCCACAACATCAGATCTGGAGTTGATCAGACCGAGGTCAGTCACAGAAGTCCCTGTTAATCGCTAGTCTCTCTAGCTCCTCCTCTGTGAGGAGATACTCGTCTACGTATGAGTAGAGCTCATCAGAGGTGGTGGGGTTAACAAAGCGCTCCCGATCCACACCATACTCATCCAGCAGCACCATGGTGAAATACGCTGTAGATATATGCAGTGCCTGTCTGTTACATACAAACAAAAAACACATGCAAACAATAATTTACTACTTTTAGATTGGAAACACACATGCATAGTGAAGAGAATCAACAAAACATTGTCCTTCAGTATAGAGTCCCTGTTATTGCAAAACCTTATAAAAGTATTTTGTCCAAGAATTTCATGTGGCTTATCAAAAAAAAAAAAAAAAAAGCCTGGTCTTGAATAGAAAATAGACTGGTCAATATGTCTCTACTGGAATTTAAAGTCAGCATTAAATGCCGTTTTCATCCCATGATATTTGATATACAGTACAATGAGAAAGCTTGATTTTTATCAATTGGAAACATTAAATTAAAAGTAAATATGGTTAAATTCATGTTGACTTGACTGTTGTAATATTGCCGTTGTCATCTGCCAGTATGACTTCCACGCAAGACCTTAAATACAACAGTTAAAATATACAGTACTGATCATGTAAACACTACTGTAGATACTCAGTAAGTTACCTAAGTCCCTCTATGACTTCAGGCTCTAGTTGTTGTTGTTTGATGCGGCCCACTGCACGAGGTGGAGTTCCTAAAAGCTCAATCACTGTCACATGTCGCAGATCCAGACCACACTCAGCTTTCTGTCAGAACATTCCCAAAGTCATATAGTTATGCTTCGTAATGGGACTGTAACTCTCCTTTCTTAAGATTATTTTTGCTTTTATGAAGGAAGTATCTATATTACCTGTAGCATAATATTCTGAAGCCTGTACTTCTGGTTAGCGTTTTCTGGAGTAGACACAACAAGAAGCCTTCTCTTTTCATAAAACTGGTCAAGCAGAGCACCAGCAGACCTGACGTCTGTTTTTATGTCCATCACTAAAAGATAAAGCAAATGTTTCACAACAACAATTTGAGAAAGATATTAGAATTTATGAGTTTCAATTAAAATATACACATAACCTCAAGCACATACTCACATACACACCGAGCTGCTTCATCGGACCAGTTGCGGTTGAGCTGACAAACGCGAGTTGCAAAACCTGTCCTTTCGAAGCCAGGATCACAATGGTACTCACATACAGCCCCATAATTATTGCCATCAGATGAGCACATCAGATAGCCATGCATAGGCGGCTTTAGCTTTGGACATCGCCTCACTGAGGGGAAAAAAACATCATCAGTTTAAGACATATACAGTATACAACTGTATAGTACAACGAAAGTGCAGCTGACTGGATGTAGAGAAGGGAGTTAAAACCTTAATTAATATTTTAATAATATAAAAAATTATAACCCAAAAACGAAAATTCTGTAATTATTTACTCATGGCTTTATTTTTCTGTGGAATGCAAAAGAAGATATTTTGAAAAATGTCTCAGTGCTTTTGGACCATGTAATGAAAGTCAGTGGGGTCCAATAAAAGTCTGAAACAACATAAACGTGAGTAAATGATGACACAGTTTTCATTCTGGAGTAAAGTATCTCTTTAGCACTTTCCAGCAGAAGCAAATCAAAATTTTATACTAGCTTTACCTTCAACATGCACTGTAAATTTGCATGTGGCTGTGTTGCGAGCCTGGTCAGAGACTTTATATCGAATTACATGTGTTCCTTCAGGAAAGTCGGATCCAGACTCCGGTCCATTTCGCAAGACCCTGATAAAGGATGACAAAAATGCAGTTTACAAGTTGCCTCTTTGACACAGAGGAAGTTGGAAGGCTTTCCTAAAATGTGATGCACATACTGTAGTGCTCTGTCAGCGGTATCTTTAGCAACAGGACGCTCCCATGAAACCATAGCAGTTACTTTTCCTGGTTCTGCTACTTTCACTCTGGACAAAGGACATTTCAGTTTGGGGGGGTCATGATCTGAAACAATGTAATTTTTAGTCATTGTTACAGCATCTTCTCTCTGGCCGAAATAATGATATAATAGCATCTGCAAACTATCAATGAATGACTACATTTTCAAATGTACCTGCACACGTCGGTTCTGTGCCGCTCCACGTTCCCTCTTCTTGGCACATCCGGTAGCGATCTCCCTCAATCTGGTAGCCTTCATAGCAGTTGTAGTCACACCTGGAGTCTACCACAAAACCACGGGTGCAACTGTACATACCGTGGTCAATCAGAGGCAGAACATGGCAACGTATCTCTGAGATTCAGACATAATATAAACACATGGTTCAAGTAAGTATAGATTGTCAAGTATTCTGCAGCAGCTGCCTAATACATGTTTCTGAATCAAAGAGCTAGTTTCTCTGACAATTATTGTGACACCCTATAAGTATACTTACTTCGACAGACAGCGGATCCAGACCAGCGGCGGTTGGGCATGCATTGCACAGATGCTTGGCCCAGCCGTTTATATCCTCGATCACAGGAGAGCAGACAGCGCGTTCCGAGCGAGCCCCGGTGGTGCCCGCCTCGAGGAGAAGAACAGGACACTTCCCCATTGGACAGCTTAAATATGTGGCACCACTGCGGATCTGATGACAAAAAATGGAAAAATGTTTTTTTTTTTTTTTAAGTAACTGTAGCATTTCGCAATAAGTCATACTGTATAATTTGTTTGTGTATTTTTACGTTTGTAGTCCAACTGGGGGGTGTAATAAATCTCGTCCTCATCCACAACTTCATTGGTGTCATGGTAAGAAGACGCTGAGCCTAAAAGAAAAAACATAAAGCCTGAAGTTTTGATCTCAAAAAAGTCTACTAAAAGTCATCCTGAGTCAAAATATTGGCCGGCACATCATAGCAAAAAATCAGCTGCATCATTAGTATCCTGCAGCCTCAGCAGTAGAGAAAAAGATCCCCAACCACCCTGGTTTTTGTTTCCAAGCAGCACAACCACCATCATCATTTTTTCCTCTCACACGTTTTTCTGGTTTCACATACACAAACCTCTTTAATACTCATTGGAGGAACTCTTCAGTTTATAACCATGAGCTTTCCCTAAAAAAATAAGGATACTTTCAGGAAAAATATACTGAGAAGATTGTTAAATGCAGCTTTAAAAACACAATCAAAGTTCAATACTGTACAGTTTGTATTAACGTCAGTCAAATCTAAGATAGAATTGTTTTAACCAATGCCAAAATCGCATTTGCCAAAAGGTGCTGCTCTCAGCACACAGAAAACTGAAGATCCAGCCAAGTCAGGGTTTTCAAGTCCATGTTTACTGGATTAAGATCTTTAAAAATAATTTTATAGAGGCTAGTATTTCTTACTATTTAAAAAAATAACTGAGACATGTCTGAGCAAAAGGAGATTGGAATCTAAGCTAATGAAATGGAAATAAGACAACGGTATGCAAAGATGTTGCCAGGCCTAGAGGGATCTAATTTTAAATATCCATCCAATTTACAAACCGTTTGTCTTATGTAGGGTCAGGGAATGCTGGAGCTTAACCCAGATTCTTGGTTTTTAGGCAAGGAATCGCCATCAGCAGATGGCCAGATTTTAAATACATTCATTTAAATATATAAATGTAGAATTCCTACTCATAGAGACTGACTGCAGCTGTCTACAGTCTAGAGTTGTAGCATACCAAGACTGTGACTCAACATTTGTCAATACCCACACTGCTTTACAATACCTGGAAAACATTATGCAGCTGTCCTGTTTGTGTGTGGAACATGTTCTCATTTACACAAACTATTTGGAACTGTGCAGAAAACCAAACCTCATTGCTCTTTTAATTATATAAATATGCAAGCTCCTATGAACAGCCATTTGTTTTGAATAATCAATTCACTTGCATAGCATATACATTGCAAGATATTTATTTCTTGCTTGCTTGTTTGGCTCCCACAGTGGGAAAATCCACCCAGAGAATGACGACAGAGGTGAAGTTCTTCATTTTGTAGTTTAAATTAGGGCTCTGACACAGATGGTGAGCTCACACTCAGTCATTTACTGGGTATAGGTTATAATTACAACTGTTGTTTAGACATCATGGAAATTATACATCAAATAGTGAACAAGGATGAAACAAGTATCTTTAAGTCTATGTTTTGTAAAAACTGCTCATTTAGCCAAATAGACTAACTAGTGCTCAATTGAATGACAGTGGGGCTTTGGGAATCAAGCTGGAGGGAAAAGGAGCACGACTAAAACAGTATTACCAAACAATGTTTAAAAGTTGCTCAGTCTGTCAGTTTAGCCTGCATACTATTATTTATGAACGTCTTTATATTCAATTCGTTCTTTAAAACTTTAATAAAATCTCAATTTCTCCACTAAGATCTTAGTCCGTAACTCCAGTGCAAAGGTAAACAAAATCACATCTGAACACAGTCGACAAAGTTTCAATTCTGTACTCTACAAAAATAACCCTGCGTTGTTCAATCCAGTGAAGACTGCAGTTTCATAAAGCATGAGAATATAAAGATCTCTTACCCTCAGTGAAATCACCCAGAGACTGATAAATGATGCACAACTCAACAAAAATTAAAATTAATTTGTTCATTGCATTGGACGTCAGGCGGAAATATGACTATAAATGCAGATTTTTACTTAATATTCTGCTATAACCGAAGTAATCGTTCGGATAACTAATTTCTGACAGAGTTTATAGTCCCAAGAAGTGAATCCCACGCAGCCTTCGAACGACTGGCGTCTCAACAACAGTATCTCAGCACAAAATTTCTTCAGTCTTCTGTGTAATGAGGACTTGGACGGATGGTGGCACTGCTGCTTCATAATCGTTTTTCTGGAAACTCTGGCCAAACAAACAAGGTCTAATGATGATAAGTATTACATAATAGCAAAAGCAATAAAAACATATTGAATAATTAAAGAACTAATATATACCAGGGTTGGTAAGACAAATAAATTAGTTTAGATTTATAGGGTAATATATATATTCATGAAACTTCAAACTTGAAAAAAAGAAAAAAGTTTAATGAATTGAATACATTTCGAAACATTTTAAACATCCTTAATCCTGCAGTACTGAAGATGTTTGAAACAATGAAACAACTCATTACTAATCACATATTCACGCGCATTTGATAAATTCTAAATGAATCTGTGATTGTTCCATGCGAAATAATTAAAAAATGATTCTAATATTAAATGTATATTCTAAGAATATTACAATGTTTTCTGACCTTAGATGCATTTAAACCTGTTGTTGGGGACTCCTACACAATATTAGGACACTTTAAAATATCATATGACCTGTTCTTTAATGGGGAGACTCGTTTAAAAAAGTAAACAACTCACACACTTAGATATAATTAAAGTTCACAAATAAAATATATTGTTTAAATTGTTACTGCCTTGAGTTATTATTTTGGAACAAATGTAAATTATATATATACATATATACATACATTTACATTAATGCTTATATATATATATATAATATATATATTATATATATATATATATATATATTATATATATATATATATATATATATATATATATATATATATATATATATATTGGTAGTTTACATTTGATTAAAAAAAAAAAAAACTCCTCACTTCAAAACAAACACACACACAAACAAAAAAAAAAAAACATACTCAAATACAAAACACACAAACACAAACACACAAAAAAAAACACACACAACACACATAGTATATATATATATATATATATCTATATATATATATATATATATATATATATATACATTTTAATAAATATATAATATATATATATATATATATATATATATATATATATATATATATATATATATATATATATATATATATAATTCTTATTAGTAGTGTGTTCACAGTGAAAACTGCAATCAAAGGTGCATTTCGTGTAACTGTATGACGAACCTATTAAACCGAAAAAAACAAAAACAGTGTGGAACGCTGCCCTCGACGTTCGCAACGTGCCCTGATACGTAGCGGAAGGGGCGTGTTTACCGGCTCGAGTCGCGGATGGAGCGGTAGTAGATGTTGTCACTTCTTACGCTACAGAAAACACCTTCAAATGTGAGTTCAGTGCTCACGTCGTCATTCGTTGTGTGAAATGTGTCCCTGTTTGTAAAGCCTCATGTTATATATTTTGTGTATGAAGTATAATTCTTGTGTTAAGTGTTAGTAGTGTTCCATTCGGTACACTGTAAATATTTGTTCACTAGACGGTGTTTAGTGCGTGATTAGTCACTGGTCGCCGCCTACTGGCGTAACTATGTAACGTATAAAAAAATAAATCTGTCAAAAAAATACAAGGACTGGAAATAACTGATGTACAACGTATTAAAGACTTCCCTGCTATGCAGCAGAGAATAACTTTGCCACATCAGACCACATGAGTGGAAAATTTACCATGCACAATTGTTAGCAGATACAATTAGTTTGTTTTCAGTGTGAACACAATATTGTTATGTAAACACTTCTTTGTGTTGTCCCTCCCTTCAATTACATTTCATAACATTGCATTTTCGTTGCAGGCTTCATTGCTGTACAATGTGGCAAATGTCCTAGGTAGCACAACGAAAAATTAAATTAAATAATTGCAATTAAATAATTAAAGTTCTTATCCTAACCTTTGGTCTTTAGATTAACATTGCATTTTTGTTTATAATTTCCTCTTAAATGTCCTTAACATTGCATTTTTGTTTATAATATGCTCTTAAATGTCCTTAACATTGCAGGTTTGTTTATATTATGCTCTTAAATGTGTCCTGTACTGCTTGACTTAAGCATGGTTTATCTTTCATTTTGTAAATGAAGGCTGGAGCAGTTATTACGTTTATAAAAAAGTGTACTGGCATTTTATAAGGCATAACGTTACTCAACCTCTAATGACCTAAAGAGTATGTCTCTGTTGCTTTAATACACGAATTACTCCCGATCCGCCTCTTCCATTTAAGGGCACATTTACTTTTCTCGGCCGAGAATAAGTCTTCCTGGTTTCACGATACAGTAGTCTGCCTTCCCTTTAAATGGATTCTGGACCAATGCAAAAGTTGTGATCATAGAAAAGAACTAACAGGATTTCTCGAGGAAGATTCAGTTATACATTCTATGGTTAGGAGGGAATCCTTTTAATTTCGCAACGTTTCAGAGCATCAGGTAAGCGAACTCTCCATGTTTAGTCCGCCCTCCTTTGCTTTTCTTAAGGAACTGGAAATGGCAAGGCTCGAGTCTGTTGATCAAAACAGCTGTGTTGGAGCTACATAAGCATAAAGCATCAGCCTACAGACATAATAGCAGGACATTAGGTATGTGGCATACTCTGTCGCGACGTTTTTACTATGAAACCGAAAGATCTAACATGCATAGATTCCAAGTTTGTCTCGTAAAACAGCAAATGCTCGAGCTGAGGAATTGTAGAACGTTATCAACATGACGCGCACAGCCTCGATTCTTACAGCCTCATCCACATAATATTCAACACATCGAGCACATATTTTGATATCTGCTGACATTTCAGAGTATGTGGGATCGCTTACGCGTTTTGTTATAGTGTGTCATGGATATGGCGAAGAAATACACGGCATGTCTCTCCATCTTAGACCGCAGAGCCATTTGGTTGTTTAAATTCGGCTATCTGTTACATTACGTGATTTATGTTGTGAATTAATAGCACGTTACACTTAACACGATACACTCTGGCGTTCTTTGACCTTTAAGACATTAAAAGCACAAATTAAATTAGTTTCTTTTGTTTTGACACGTTATAGATGCTTGATACACTATTCAGTTTGTTTTTTTAATTATTATTAATATTATTTTATATGTTATATCAGATTAAAATTGAGATTTTGATCCCACTTCACATGCCTTGACCTTTTGACCTTAGATCGGAAATAATCTAAAAATGAAAATTTTGACAGTCAATTGAAATTGAGTTGATTTTTTTAAAATTTAAAATTAGTATTAATTCATATCAATAACTGTTTTTAATTATCAACATATTTAGCGGACTCCCACATTTTGTGTTCTACATTTTCTTGCAAGAAAATTTTATTTTATTTTTAGAATTTGTACAGAAGTTGTAGTGTTAAGTATACGTTTCTTTCTATGGTGAAACGCTGTAGAAATGAATGGAAAATAAAACTGCTCTTATAAAAAATTTTATTTGACCGCCTGAGGTGGATGATAAACACACTCTCTGAAGGTTAATCATCTCCTTTCTCTTACTTTTTAAATAAAATTACTTAGGTGGAGAAATGTTGTGGACGATATTATCAGATTCTGAGATGGCTCTGAAATAATTCAGTCTAGTTGCACTATAAACATCTTGATTTAGTATTGCATGTTCAGTTTGTGTATTTTTATTTATTTATTTTTTTTGTTTTGTTTTACTCAACCCAGTAAACTTGCAAGCATTCTGCTGAGCTGCTCAGACTCATCTGCTGGTGTTAAAGCAGGATAACTGGCTGTGGAATGGCTTTGCTGACCTTGCACAGAGCGCAGTCTATTTGCACAACACCGGTGAGTTTTATTTTGCCTAATGAAAATGTGCATTTCTAAAATGCTACAGAAGAAAATCTGCACTTTTTGTGTGTCGGTTGCAGTTCTCCACGCATTCTTTCACCCTACTCCCACTCCCTCCATGTGTGTCCAGTTACTCTACACCTTTTTCTGTACACAAGTTTATGTATAATTTGGTAGTGCTCCAAATGTTTTCCAAATTTTGCTGTGAATCTGAATATGAGAATTAATTTCATGCTGTTCCAAAAAAAAAGCCCCAGGATTATGTGAGGATTCTGCTAAAGAGCCAAAATGCCTGATAACTTTTATTGCTGTTCTTGTAGGCTTTGTATTTATTATATAACACAAGATTCCCTTTTCACCCATAGCCCATGCATACTGTGTATACTTCTATAAAACACTATGTTCAGACTATTTTGAGTAAAGTCTCACTGGAGCTTTAACCTAAAACCTCATTGCCCCTCCTCTCCACCCCTCTCTTCTTTTTCTTCTTGTCTCTGTCTGGACACGTCAGTCACATAACAGGTAATGTTACTGTCTCCTCTTTCATTCCATAGAAGCACTGATAACAGCCTCTTTGGTGTCCTTCTCTCTGTCTTCCTCTCTCACTCTGTTTGTCGTCTTTAGTATGAGCTTCCTCAGTGTCTTATCATACTGTCACTGCATTACAGCTGGCAATTTTGTCCAAACGCCTTGTCATTGTGTTTACAGGTTTCCTTTTTTTTTTTTTACCCAGTCACTCATCTCAGAGTGAGTTATGGGTGAGAAAAAAAGCTAAAAAGCCCTTCCTAGGTGGAAGTTTTTATTCCGCTGTTTTGGCAAATAGCACTTACTGAGTCAGATGATCCAGGGGAGTCAAGCAGAATCTACCGGTGTCTTGTTTGCAATTAAGTGCACCACATAATCAATTCACCCACCACCCATTTTTTACATTACCATTCTCTGGGCAGATCTTAGAGTGATAATTTCCTGTAACTTCTAATTCAATAAATTGTAATCAGCTTAATTTTATTTTCAGATGAGACCATTCCAAGAAGAGGAAGACTTCAGAAAAGGTGAGTGTTTGTGAGACCGTTTTAATCATGCATGTGGATTTTAGTTTATATAGTGTTTCCTCCAGAAATGCGTAACTGATTAATTTTTTTATTTCCGCACCCCAGAGAAAGTTTCGCCCTGGTTAAGGGGGCAGTGCTCCTGGTGGGAGAGGGAGAGAGGGATGGATTACATGAAGAAACCGTACCCTCTCTGCTAGGTCCTAGACAAGGAGGCCGAGCCTCTGACACTCAACACAGACATTTGCATGCAATGATTTCGTTACTACGACCGGAGGACACAGTCAAACTGGTTAGGATTTCCTCAACCCACTCTTGTTTAACTGCACTGCCTTTCTATGTTTAGGATTGCCATGGTCATGGTAAACTCCAAATGAAACAAAGCCTCTACTAAATAAATGTTATAATCACAAGTGTATTGAAAAATAATGGGTGTGAAAATACCTCATGCATTTGCATTATTTATTGTCTGTGTGAGATTTATGGAAGTGTTTGCACTTGCTGCCTGTGTATATTGGAGACAATGTTTTGCGTATGTAACATCACATGTTCTGCGATGTGGTTTCTGGAGACACTTTAGTTTGTTCCATCTTCTGCTATGTAGAAACGACAATAGCTTTGCTTTGTCTTTAAGAATACAGTTACACACAATACAATTTACTGTGTATTAGAAAACAGCATATGTGTTGAACAACATGCATGGGTGCTCCTAATGAATCCAGCTCAGACTTCTGTGTCTGATTCATTTGCAGTGCAACTGAATTTCTCTTTCTCCCTGCCTTAGGCTGTGCGTTTGGAGTCGGTGAGC
Source organism: Cyprinus carpio (assembly GCF_018340385.1). NCBI lineage: Eukaryota > Metazoa > Chordata > Actinopteri > Cypriniformes > Cyprinidae > Cyprinus > Cyprinus carpio. Next base: position 199,260 of record NW_024879307.1, on the reverse strand, counting down.
CCAGTCAGAGTGAGATATTTGCTTATAGTTGGCACACTTATCAAAAAACAGGAGAGTCTACTTCTTGGCATAGACTTCCCAGGCTCAAACAGGTAGCACATCTTTATAAACTAAATTATTAAGTCATCATAAGCAGATTTAAGAGATAAATCTAGAAATATTCAACTGTATGTATGGCATACCTATTAATCTATTGTCTTACAGCCTAAATACTGTTGCATTTTTCGTAACATCTGTTCACAACACACAGCTGAATCAAGGAGACTGTATTTATTTTTAACATTCTACTTTTTTGGAAATGGAGTGTGCAGATATTTGGCAAATTTGGTGTTCATGTTTATTAGCAGTTTCAAAGGGATAATTCAGCCAAAAATGAAATCTGTTATCATTTACTTACCATGATATCATGCCAATCCAAACCTGCATTACTTTATTTCTTCTGTGAAACATATAAAAATTTATTTTGAATAATGTTGGTCACTTGAGTTTTTGTATATTGACAAAAAAATGCGGAGACAGTTTTCAAAATGTATTTTGCGCATTGTTTTTTTTTATTATTATTTTGGGTGAATTTCTTTAAATATAAACATTTAGCAGATTTTTAAATCAAATTTCATTATATTTAAGCCTGTCAAGAAACGTCTCTCACTCATTCTCTCTCTCTCTCTCTCTCTCTCTCTCTCTCTTCCTCAGTGTTGAGTGCACTATTGGACTTGTTTTGCCAATATGGAGTGACACACAGGTTTACCTAGATGGAGATGGGTAAGAACATAAACCGATTCATTCTGACCACAAATCAATTAATAAAGTGCAAATATATGATAATAATAGCAGGGAAAGCAAGAAACGCAAAAGTGTGTGTTTAATTTTAGTACTATGAAAGAGCAATCTTGAGATCATTATCTTGTGATCAAAGTCAAATTTCACATTTAGCTTTTAAATTGAAGGGAGCTTAAGTACAAAGTCTTTGCTTCTTTAGAAAATTAGGAAACTGTCAACACTAAACTAAATATAACTGAACTTAATATAAAATTAAAAAATGTAAACATTTCAGATAAAATAGAACTGTGCTTGGTTTGAAAGGAAAACCTTCCACTTTATAATTTATCTGTGCAGCTCTGTAGAACTTAGTAAACTGTTAAAGCCTCAGCCACAGAGTTCTGCTTTTCTGACAGTTTGTTGCACTTGTTCTTTTACAGAGGTTTCAGTGTGACATCTGCAGAAGTGACACGAATCTTTAAGCCTGTGTCCATTCAGACGATGTGGTAAGTTTTAAAGCAGGAAATGCTGAGGAAACAACTAGTTTCCTCAACCAGCAATGACAAACAGTGTGACTTTGGTCTCGCAGTCTGCACGCACTTAACTGCACACAGTTATAATACTATTTGTTTTATTATTCTGCTATTGCCTATAAGTGTCTTTCTTTTGGTCCTTAGTTAGGCATCACGTGTACCCTGTTAGACATCTGCATAAAGCCTCTAAATTAGATCTGTAAATTGTAAATGTGTTTGTGGTTTGTCGATTGCTTGTTCACAGCACTCTCATGTCTCTCTCACTTTGCTCAAGTCAGTGTTGCAGGCACTGCATGGCTGCTGTGAACGGGCCGTACGTGGAGCTGTCATACCTGGCTGTGGACTGGAGTGGGCACAGCATTACAGAGAGAACGTGGAATCCGACCGGCACTGCCTTAATGAATGGGCGGCCATGACTGGCCTGGAGTCAGTCAGGAAGGTCACTGGAGTTCGATCGGCATCAAATCGGGAGTTAGTGGAGAGGGAGATCAAAGCCCAGCTACGAGATATAATGAGGACTGAGGACTTGGAAAACATTACCTCTAAACAGGTAAAATGAAAGAGAGTAAGGCTTTACTCTGCTTTTCAAACAAAGTCCCACAATGTCACCAAGCTCTCCCCTCTAGTCACCTGTAGACCACTTTTTATGATCCATCAGTTCCTGATAAATACAATCAGGTTCCACACTATATTTTGGGGTGTAAATAGGTCATATAACAGAAGTCAAATGGTTGAAAACACAATTTCACGTTTACTTTAAGACCTTATGTATGTAAATAACATCTGCACTTTAAAAATTTTACGGTAGCTTTACAGACATTACAGATTAAAACACAATGCAATGGAGTGCAAATTTCAATATACAGGTAAAACACCTGTTAAAATTCAGACCAGAAAATTCCTTCAGATGGTTTTTCCTTTTCTTTTTACTTTTTTTTTTTTTTTTAAACAGTATGTTATGATTGGTTATTGGTTTGCATATGTATGCAACAGTTTTTTTTTTTTTTTTTTTTTTTTAAGTTTTTTAAGGTTGTGGTTTTGGTGTCCACCCTTCCATAATAGGCACTTTGCAAAGCCAGTATTGCATTGCGACAGGTTGCAAAACATTTCACAATTTGCATGTTTTTGCAGCTTATTTTCAGAAAGTGGTCTGTGTGGACTGGATTTATTTAATTATAGCCCCTTTAAGGTTATTCAAAGTACACTACAGTTCAAGACTTATGGGGTTGGTAAGATTTGTCTTTTTTTTTAATCATTTTTGAAAGAATTCTCTTATGGAAACCATGGCAGTATTTATTTAGAAAATACAGTAAAATATTCATATTGTGAAATTGTGATATTGTTGCCATTTTAAATAACTGCATTCTGTTTGAATATATTTTAAAATATAATTGTATTCCTGGCAAAGCTTAATTTTCAGTGGCCATTACTTCAGTGTAACATGATCCTTCAGAAATCATACTGATGTGCTGATTTGGTGCTCAAGATACATTTTTTCAGCATTCTAGAAAATTCTAAAGAACAGAACTTTTGAAATATACATCTTTATTATTATTATTGTTATTATAAATGTCTTAACTGTCACTTTGATAAATGTAATGTGTCCCTGCGGAATAAAACTATTCATTTCTTTCAAACAAAACTTACTGACCCCAGTCATTTGAGCGGTAGTGCAAGCCTGAAGACGCACCTCTTTAAGACTCTCTTCTTTTAGAACTTACTTAAGGTTAATGTGCCTGGGCTTGTTGTCTTATCTACAGAATCTTTGTGGTATGAACATGAGCAGCATTCAGGCAGTCGTTTAGTTTGATGTTTGTAAGCATTGTATATCATGTGACTTGCCATTTAATGTGATTTGTATCACAAACCCATGATCTTGGAGTTTCTAGCACCATATAGTTGAGCTACAGTCACTCTTTCTTTGTGTTTGTAGGTGCGAACAGCCCTGGAGTCCAAAATAGGCACAGACATGAAAGACTACAAGGAGTATATTGACAATGAGATGATGGTCACAATGGCACAGATGGACAAACCTTCCAGAATCTTGGACTACCTTTACTTGGTGACTGTTGACATTTGCCTTCTGCCTTGTCTGCTGTACTGTTGGAAAATTCACAGTCATTTATTTGTGTCTCTCTTTTCCCCCAAAGGGTTCCGAATGGAATGCTGCCAACTTTGAAGAACTACAGAAGAACAAGTATACAGGATTAATTATTATTAAGATAATTTAATAATCAAATTAATATATTTTAAATAATCAAATTATCCTTTTAAATGAACATTTTCTGCAGTAGATGAATAGAAAGAACAATTATTTTTATGGTTTTTGTTTTTGGTAGTGTGGGCTACATCCTCAATGTTACCAAGGAGATTGACAACTTTTTCCCAGAATCCTTCACCTATATGAATATCAGAGTTTACGATGTGGAGGCGACCGACCTACTCTCACACTGGAACAACACGTACACATTCGTCAGTGAAGCGAGGTGCTCAACACACACACAAACCCACACACACACTCCTCTTCCTCATTTTGGTCTACAGATGACATGCATTTAGTTTTTGTGTTTGCAGACTGCCTAACCTGACTGTTAAATGCTTTGTTTTTAATTAAGGCACACATGCAGTATGAATTACTTAACCCCCTATGAAATATATTAGTGTATGTCTTTGTGCTCTGTCTCATTCTAATATATCATGTCATTGTTTTGTACTGATGATAATACAGGAAGAGTGGACAGGCCATATTGGTGCATTGTAAGATGGGCGTCTCTCGCTCTGCCTCCACAGTAATTGCTTACCTGATGAAGCAGCAGGGCTGGACATTAGACCAAGCCCTCAACCACGTGAGAGAAAGACGGCCTATAGTGCAGCCCAATGAAGGTTTCCTCAAACAGCTGCATACATACAGCGGCATCCTCAATGCCAGGTGACTTGCACTCTCATAATGGTGCTGTACTGAGATCGGTCATCATACTTGAACAAACATTCACACAGGAATACTGACTTTTTCCCACTTGTGTAGTATTTCAATAGATGTTCAGGTACAAACAAGTCAAGTCTGGTTCATTGTTGTTCAACCCTGTGTGCATAAGGAAACTTAATAGAGCAGATACACAAACATATCTCAAACCGTCACAGCTATGTAAGTCTGGGATCTTGGAATGATACTTTTTTTTCATCAGAATACATTTTTTTTAGAAAGTTCAAAAGCAGCAATAAACAGCATTTACTTAAAAGTAGAAATCTTTTGTAACATTATAAATGTTTTCACTGTGACGTTTATTCAGCAAGGTCACACTGAATTAATCAAAAGTATTAATTTCTCTCAAAAGAAATCTCACTGACTCCTAACTACTTAATTTCATTTAACGGTAGTGTATGTATTACATAGCTTTCTGAAATACTATATTCTGATTGATCAGCTGCACCATAAACTGTAGATTTAAATAATAGACTTCCGTTTTATGTATAAAATACACATTTTAATAGACACAAATTGGTATTTGCAGAGGCTTTATGCAGCATATTGTGTGCAGAAGACAGATTTCTTCAAATGTATTGGAATTAATGTCAGCTGCAGCCTCTTTCTTGAGTCATTTAGTTGGGATATCAAGACATTTTTACACAAAATTGGACAGAAAAGGCTAAATAGCTTTATATATATAAATCAGTGATATATATATACAAATAAAAAAATAAAAAACATTGATATATATATATATATATATATAAAAAGCAGTATAGTGTACACTTTTCAGTAATGAGTACTGAATTGAATTCCAAACATTGCATTGTGCCATGCAGTAAACAGCGCCACAGTGCCCTCTGGAGGAGGAAGTCCAAGTCAGAAGTCCATCAGCCATCTGTCCACAATGAAGCAGCTGCAGGGAGTGAACATGAACAGAAAGAGGAAGAAGAGGAGGACTCAGTCAGCCTAGAAGAGGAAAGCAGTAATGAGGAGGAGGAAAGAGATGTAAGAAAATGTCATATGCAATTTCCAAATTGGTTTTACCAAAAAGTATATGTTTATTTCTATGCCTCTGTCATTCTCAGGTCTTTGATGAGCAGATGGGTGAGAGTGTTCCCGACACACATGGGGCAGATACAGCTACATCCAACCCACTTATTACTGTACAAGAAAGTGATAAGGTTAGAACAATCAGAGGCCAACGATTTAAATTCATTACATTTAACCATTTTAAAGGCCTTGCAGATGTTAATGTGGTTTTCTTTACTACATCACAATCTCAATCACTTCATACTCCATTACTGTGCGTTCACACCAGACGCGACTTGCGCGAATAAATCGCGCTATTCGCGCGTAGTTGGACGCTTGAACATTTTGAGTTCATTCGCTTCATTCGCGCGTGAAATTCGCTTCATTCGCGCGTGAATTCGCGTCATGGGAGGGGCTTCTGCCAGTTGAGTTCACGCAGCATTGTGATTTCAACCACCATTTTTATTCGGATAATTTTCAAAATGTTACTGCTATTATTGTTATCGTGTCATGAAGGTTAGTTTTAAAAGTATTTCAGGCGAGAATGTAGTTGTTTTAAACTCAAATATGCGGTTTATTTATAAAAACAGCGTCCATTTAAAAAATGTGTTTTTCGCCGATTTCGGAGACGAGCTCCATGCGATCAGCGGGAGCTCAGTGATCATGTATCCGCCTAGAGCAGTCTCAACTCGGCTAGTCCTTCTGACATTTGCCGCTGTCTCTGATGTCTCTTTACTTGGTTCAAGATAAAATATAATTCACTTTCTTCCAAGCAAGATCCTTTTTATTCCTGTTTCTGTAGAAGTATGAAGAAGTATCATACAGCTCCCGGGTATCCACATACAGCGATGATGACTTTGTCCTCCATTGTTGTTTCGGATTTTCCCTCCGCTCTCTACGTCGTAATCACGTCACTACTAGAGCAAGCTCCTGATTGGTTAACGCGGCGCGAAATTTCGCCAAAGTTCAGATTTTTCAACTAGCGCGTTTCGCGCGAATCGCGAGTTTCGCGCGTCAAACGCCCGAAACGCTCAATTCGCGCCGCGTCATTCGCGCGAATCGCGTCATTCGCGCCGCCTCATTCGCGCGAAACGCGCCGCAGGTTGTCTATTCGCGTCTTTGGCATTGACTTAACATTTGAAATCACTCGTGTCACGTGATCCTTTAGAAATCATTCTGATAATCTGAAACTAGTAGATATCGTGCATTTCATTGCATTTTAGCTTTTGATAACCATTTGGAAAGTGAAGAGGTCTTGAATTGCCCCCTAATCACCAGAAAAACTGCCACAAGGACATGATTCCTATCTTTTTCTGAGCCAGGTTGCAACTGTTTGTTCACTTCTCAGCTGATTTCCATATGTATGAATTATTCTGACGGTATGAATTATTTTATGCCTAATTCTGATTTCAGGGTTAGAAATTATTGTCAGTGGCAGAAGAAAATGCTAACGTGACCCCAGATGTTTTGTATGTATCTATAAAAAGAGAGAGGAAGGGAGAGAGAGATCTTGTTTTGTGATTTAAAAACTGTACATGATGGAAAGTTTTTACTGATTTTTTTTTTTTTTAACACCTCATAATCAAATTCTGTAATATTAGGCTCTTTTTGGAAATTAGCTGAATCTGCATTCTTTCGACATTATCCTGGGTTTTCATGAAGCATTTTTTTTTTTTTACAATAATCACAACACTTTATCCTAATGTTTGCAAGCAACACTTTATCCTAGGTGTCGACTAGCCCCTGCAGAAGTGGCAGGATGGATTTGTTCTCTCTAATGCAGTCTATTCAGCTTGACGATGAGGACAGAGGGATCGATAACGAGGTGAGGAAAATAAATTCTTTGTTCAAACGCAAAACTGATTAATAAAGCACATTAAAACAAGCTTTAACTGAAGAATTCCTGTTGTTCAGATCACTGTCAGTCAGAGACTTTCTCCTGCGCAACGAAGGCAGAGTCATGGAAGAAGAGGCTTGGCTCATCAGAGAGCGCATGTTGATGTTTCTCCTGAACCAAGCAGCAGACAGTCACAGAACACCAGCCAGGATGAAGCTGGTATCTGAAGCACTTTAAAAAAGCGCCGTGTTAAGAAATCTGGAGGGAGAGGTATAAAAAAGTGGAAAGGTGAGGAAAAAGAACACAAATAGTGAAACTCTTGCACAAGTCTTATCCTCCTGATTGTATCATTTCAAGTTCTTTGACAAGTCATTGCAGAATAAAATTAAGGGATTTATTCATATTGATGCTGTATTAAGGCTCATTTAGGTAATTTTACTATATTTAATATTCAACACATGAAAGCACATGGTTACATATCAATGGTTGTCTCAGATTTTACCTTTGCCTGTCCATCTAGCCCAAAACTCATAAACTGTGGTCAGTTTTAGGTGGATTGTTGAAAAAAAAAAAATCTATAATGGCCGGTTTCTTTCAGCCACCCCTTGTCAAGTGAGTATTGTTAAAGGAACTGTTTTCCTCAGAGCACTATCATTCAAAATGTCACATTGTGCCTTTTGAAATCTCTTGTGTCCTTTGCACCTTCATACTGAGCCATAAAATTCAGTTTACTTCACAGATTTTAATATGGTATTATAGTGCGAGTGGATTATTTCTCTACGGCTGTTATCTCTCATGTCATTATACAGAAACATGAACTATTCCTATTGATGGCATTGTTTCATGTTGTTTTTAATAAATGAATAAGAGTGTGATTCACACATTTTAGGAGTCCTATGCAATAAATCTACTTTATAGCTGTTTCTTCTCCATGAATGTGAAGCTTTTGGCTGCCTCTGTGGAGATCAGTAGGTGAAAAAGTGTAGAGGAAGCAATCAAGGATTTAAACTTTTTATTTCATGTACACTACCATTCACAAATCTGGGGTCAGTAAGAAATCTATGCTTTTTATTCAGCAGGTATGCATTAAATTGATCGAAAGTTATGTTTATAACATTAAAAAAAGGCTTCTATTTTGTTTGTTTTTTTTTCTATTAAAAAAAAAATCAGTTACCATAAAAATATTAGCACAACTGTTTTTGACATTGATGATAAGAAATGTTTTTGAGCACCAAATCCACATATTACAATTTCTAAAGGAAAATGTGACATTAAAGACTGGTTAGATGGCTGCTGAAAATTTAGCTTTGGCATTACAGAAGCAAATTACTTTTTAATATATAAAAAAATATAAAAAAAACTGTTATAATATGCAATAATATTACTCACAATATTACTGTTTTATTTTTATTTTTTTAATCATTTAATGCAGCCTTGGTGAGCATTCAAAAACAAAATCTTAATGACTCCAAACCTTTGAATGGTAGTGTAGTTTCTAGACAGTGATGTAGCTGCTTGTGCTATATCATAGTTTTTTAACACTTGGAGCTATTTTCATGTCTTCTTAAATTTAGTAGGTGTTGTTTAATATTTGTTTTTAACCTGTACAGTATGCAGGAAACAAAACCTGAGAAGAATATTTTCCTAAAAAAAAAATGTGCCAGTTATTTAACCTTCTCTGCTGTTTCAATCATTCTGCATGATGGTTCAGTGCCTTTAGTTGATAGAGGTGGACCAAAATAACTACATTTGTTGGTTTTAATATTCGTGCAGTTAAAACTAACACAGCTAACTCCTACATGTTACGTGTCTTTAGCTATAGGGGTGGTTGATTTGTGTCTTTGCATGATGTCTGCAGTATCAGACTGTATGCATGCTGTTTGTACTGTATGTAAGCCTGTCTTTGTGAAGCATGAGTCCTGTATACAATCTGCTGTAAAACATGTTGAAATGTGTATACTGTCATTGCACAAAGTGCCAATGTTGTGAAACCAAAGTTATGTTGTCGAATGTTCCTAGTATTGAGGCGCCACTGGTTTTGCAGTTCTTTTCCACATGAGAATGTTTTAAATTATGTGTATTAGCGATAATGACCTACAGCCTTCAAAATGCTGATTTTCCTCACCTTATGTATAATGTGCCATGCCTTATCGACTTCAAAAACGGTGTTACATTTTATTCATATAAAAATAAAATCCACATTTTTTACAACATGTCGCTAAATATCAAGACAAGGGTTGCTGTTGCTTTTTCTATTTATGATTGATCTGAACATGTATCTTTTTAATTTGATATACGTTGTCTGTGCTATAAAAATGAAAATGAATTTATAAAGGTGGCTTGAGAAATATCTAACGGAAACGCTCTCATTGATTGTTTTTATCACTTTGAGTGTTTCATGCTGTAAGATATTCCTATTCTTAATAATGCTACTGTAAAAGTGTGTGAAAATTCACATTCATATACTAGTGCTTTACATATGTTACAGTGGACTGATTAAAAATCAAGCCAATACAACTGTATCAATCCTGAAATATCACAAATAATTAACTTTTTTTTATTGTAGTATACAAATTTGTTGTAACAATATTTTAAAATACGTATTTTAATAAAGCATCAAAGCAGGGCCACTAATAACACATACTTCTGTTCAAATATTTTTGAAATGAGTCTCTGCAGCTCTCCAAGGCTGCACATATTTAATAAGAAAAAGTAAAAACTTAACTTTTCTCTTTTAAAGTATTTAAAAACTATTTGTTCCTGTGATGCTAAGCTAAATTTTCAGCGACCATTACTCCAGTCGTATGTGTCACATGGTCCTTCAGAAATCATTCTAATATGCTACTTTGGTTCTTAAGAAACATTTATTATCAATTGTGAAAACAGCCCTGGTGCTTAATATTTTTTGTGGAAACCATAGGATTCATTGATGAATAAAAAGCTTCTTTTTTGTTTTTGTCCCATTACTAATGTATTTACTCTCAACTCGTCATTTTTCTTACCTGAAATGCATCAGGAAAACCATTTTAAGAACATTATAATTACAAACAACACTTTTGAATCAAAGTGAAAACCACTGAATCAATTCACCATCAACCCAAAGATTTATATCCTGATAATCAAACTGGTATAACATGTTGAGGACCCCTATGTAATCGACTCAATGAATACACAGTTTGAATGTGAGAATATTTATATTTACAGACAAAAGCCACATTTCAGAACAATAATAATAATAAAAAAAGTGATGCTGCAACTTAAATGAATTTTCGCCTTTGTTCACTAAGCATGATGCCGCCCTCTTTCATTGCTGTCCAGAATATCTGATTCTGCAGTGGGGGGGGAAAAAAAGTACACAAATGAATCTATACATTTACACCATTAACGTATAATACTTAAAGAATAAAAAAAAAAACCTCACCGACTCCGAGCGAAACTTCCACGGTACCTCACGATAAACAATCCTCGTGATCCCTGCCTCATGACAACGCTGTGCAAGCACCTCACCGACAGCACGACAAGCTGCTACAGACCGAGTGGAGCCCAGCTCACGCTTCAATGCCCACTCCTTCGTGGAGCAGGACAGCACAGGATCTATGAAATCACTTGAGTACACCTCAGCTGTGATGTGATGCTGTGTGCGCCTGAACACCAACCTGAGGAAGGAACGGTAAAAAACAAAACAGCATCAGTTCAATATTCATCTACAGTGTACATTTGTGTTTGTATCTGGAAAAGGCTCTTAAGATGCTGTTTGTAGATGTTTTATTATTCACATCTAGTTCCAGTCCTCGGAATGCATACAAACCTGTGATAATATTGTCTACAGGGCCACACTGTAGCCCAGCCTCGATCCTTCACTGCCAGGGCCATCTGTTCCAGGTTTCTTGGGTTTCGGTTAACAAATGTTTTATCGATGGCTTCATTATCACTAATCACTGGTTCTGGCTCAGGTGCTGTCTGACTATATTTCCAAGCTGGTGGGAAGAGACACATCATGCACATTGTGTTTGAATTAAATCTAGAGTTTCCAACCATGCAATGCTGTTGTATTTACTGGGATGAATCAAAATCCCCATCTGTCTTTAGGGTTACACACTAAATCAGCTGCCTTCGTTTCTTATTTTATGTCCAAAATGGTTTGTGTTCTGGGAGAAAAAAACCCCCGCGATACTAATTTTTTAGAGCAGATTGTCTATCTACTAATCAACTGCTATAATCTTTAACACATCCATGCAGCAGAGAGAAAGTGGATATAGTTGAAGGGTCTATTTATGTTACTTACATGATTGACAGTGAATCCACGCCGCTGCGGCCGTAGATCTCTGACATTGACCCAACAGCGTGCGAACACTACGACAAACATCACTGAACAAAGCCATTTGACAGCTGTACAAAATACCTTTAATTTTGGTGACAAATTATAGTTGTTGTTTCTGTACAAACGGAGATCCTTCGTATGTTATTAAAACGATTTGACTACTTTCTAGTGCGCAGCCATTTTGATGTCACACAAAAACTATTCCGTGTTTCCGAGCAAAAGTTTGGAGTTTGCATGGGTTCCGCTTAGAAATCCTTAAAAATAATTAAAATAATAACGTTTTATAACATTTTTTAATAACAAAAAATTAAGGTATGCTTTACTTAAACTTAAGGTATTTAATAAAACATTCTTTAAGATCCTTAAACCACAATTATTAAAATGGTAGAGTAATTAGATACTACACAAGATGGCACTGTACCCTTTATTGTGGAAAAGAAACTTTAATCCAATACTACACAAAAGTAATAGAAATTGCCATTATGGATTTTTGGCCATGTATTGTGGTTATAACATGGTAACCTTGGCTTGGAGTATTAAATATGCATGTTAAATAGGCTATACCCTACATGTCTTTGACATAAGAAAATGAAGTTGAAATCAAGGTTTAGTTGGCCTACATTCACGCATCTGCTCATTTAATAAGATAAAATAGCCTAGTGTATTCATTAGTTTCAATTGCTAATAATTTGTGATATGAACCGTGTGAATCAACATACTCTTACACCCGCTGGTGAAGTTCTTTAAACATATTCAATAGTTCAAATGAAAAAGTAATTTCCCTCACAGTCTCCACAGCTGATTATAGCCCACTCCTACATTTTCAGGCAGCGGTGGGCTCACCTCTGGACATTAAGGGATTTTCTGCATGGCTTGCCATTTTAATTTGGCCAGTTTGTTTGTGCTGCACTTTTAGCATGCTGTGGAGAGGCTGTGCCCCTAGACAAAATAAATGGTTCTCTTGTCATTTGAACAACAATCCCCTGTAAAACAAAAAATCCTTCCCCCAACAAAAACTACAGCCTAATAAAGTTTAGCACTTTACCCATATGCTCCTTCCGACCATTAGAAACCCTTGCATTTGGTTGGGTACAGCTGTGCAAATCATGACCTTACACTCTGCATATATTGTTTGCCCCTCCTTTAATCAAATTAATTTCCTTTTCATATGCTATCCATAGAGATCATTAATGAAAGGATATATCTCTTTCCTACATAAATTCCACTGACAGGAATATCCAACCCGAAGGAGCACAGACAAACTACTTTACTACTACATTCACAGAAAAACAAAAAATAACTCTCACTACTGCAATCATGGTGAGAGCCTCAAGTGGAAATAAAATAATAGAATGAAACATTCTAGCATTCCAGGTCAATAACTTGGACGTGATGTGTGTGTATGTATCCATATCCAGAAGGCTACTCAATCACACAAACACAAACCTTGTCTGCTACCTGCTCCACTGCTTCATATTGACAGAACTAAAACTAAAAAATCAATGGACTCATTAGAAACAAAAATGTCAAGGTTTGTGCAGAACTAAGGAAAGATTGTTGAGTTCAACCTTTCTTTCGAGTTCTTTTGAACAAAACAGAATGCAATTCGACACAAAACGGTTATTATATTAGCTATTCAAAATATTAAAATTGTTGTTATGAGGAATCAAATTTTCTTTGAGATGAAAGTGACTGATGAACACTGCCATTCAAAAGTTGGGATTGGTTAGAATTAGGAGGAATGAGATAAATAGCACACTATTATTCACAACAAGTTCATTCACCACACTTGTGAGAAAACAAGTGTAAATAGTGTGCCTTAAATGCCATTCAATATATAAGATTAACATATGTACTTTGTGGGGGACCAAGGTTAATTTGTTGTTATTGTTGTTACAGTACTTAACATTTCATCATGCTCAAGGTGAAAGGAAAGAGTGATACCAAGGAGAGACATGAATAAGGCTGGCTGCAAAACAGAAGTAACACTTGTCTGGAATGTGTTGGAGATGTGTTGCTATGCAACAGGGATTCCACAATGGTTACCCAGACATGGTTTGACTGTGTGTAGATGATGGTGTGGGTAAGGGAAAAAGTGACACAGCCTCCCACATCACACACACAAACACACACACACCCCTCCTCAGCTCTGTTTGAAATGTCAGAGCACACACATACACACACAAAACACAGTGTCACTTCAGGAAATCTGATTCATATTCTCCTTACACCTCAAAACATGATGTTTTCAAAAATGGAGGTTAACTTTTGGTTATTCACGCGTCAACACCATAGACTGTATAAAAACAGGTCAACACACACACACACACACACACACACACACACACACACACACACACACACACACACACACACACACACACACACACACACACACACACACAGCAAGAGTTCATTCAATGTAAACATAAAGCCCTATAGCAAGAATGTGGATATTAAATCTAAAGGTGTTCAGTGATCAATAACAACCTTTAAAAGACACCATTCAAGTTTGTTAAATCTTGTGAGCTTTCCAGCAACGCCCTGCAATCAATAAATGAACAAATCACAGTTTTGTCCTCTGAGTGGCAGTATGTCTCACCGAGAGTCTTCGAGTTTGACCACCTGTTTAAGGATTTCTTTCTCATTCCGTTTGAAAAGAGCTGTGATTTTCCCACACACTATTCCAGTTTTTAAGAAAAGAAAGCAGCTACAAATGTTTAGTATGGAGGACAAAAGGAAGGTCTTATAAAATATAGGGAGTTTAATTTATTACCCATACATTTTTTTTTACTTAAAAAATATGATACATCAGGCTTTTGAGAAATGCTTATTTGTGTATCTCTCAATCATCAGTGTTGCATTGCATTGTATGTTTTACCCCCCAAAAGGCGGCAGAGCTTTGATCATAAAACTAAGCAGTTAAATATATAAATAGTATATAATTAAATATGTTACTAAGACGTTATTGGGTGATATAAAGTGCCCACTGAAATTAGCAGAATTTTACAAGATAGCAGAAAGTTTACCTTTTGAAAAATTTGATCATATAAATATCAGCAACTGCACCAAATTAAATGTATTTATTTATTTATTTATTTTCTTCTCAGTTTGGGCCTTGGGCGTGTTTTTTTATTTTTATTAATTTTTTTATTCCTTGAGTATAAGCTACATATGAGCCATAGAAGCCTGCTAAAATATATATATAAAAAAAAAAACATATGCAAATGCTTAAAAAAAAATTATAGAGTTTAAGGTTCAATAAACCTTAAACAAATAAATACATTTCTGACTATTATGGCATATATAAAAAAGATACTGGTCACAAAAGGGAATTTTTGTTTTTTTTTGTTTTTTTTTTACACTCTCATAAAGGTATAAAAGCTGTCACTGGGGTGCCACTCAAATATACCACTTATGCACTAACATGTACACTTAAGGCACATTTAAGGTACTAATATGCACGCTTTAGGGGTAAATAAGGTACAGAGGAGTACTTTTTTTCGAAGGTTCCATCCCAGTGACAGCTTATTTATTTATTTATTTATTTTTTCAGAGAGTGTATGTAACCTACAAATGATAAAAGATAAAGATTGCTTCCTGTTGCTGTACACAGAATGGCCACAAGGGCTTTGCATAGTCACGGAGTTAAGAACCCACTGAAAGGAGGGTGGAAGTGTTTTTCATGGAATCTAAGATAATGGAATTGTCTGCTGAAGCATAAGATTGGCTTAGCCAATCACATATTTGCAGTCTTAATGGATAGGCTATTAAAATACACAGTGTAAATCAACAATATACTCGAAGCTACACAGGCTGATTGCAATTATCGCATATAAAGAAGCATGGACAGACATATGCTCACTATGTTATTAATGTTTGTGTGTTTTCCATGACTAGTTTCCACATTTTAATCTTTTGATCTGGGAGTTTTGATTTCACAGATTCTGAAAGATTCTGAAATGAATTCCATTATTTATTATCCACTGTCAAAAGCCCCTGAGAGAAGGAGAGGCAGAGAGAGAGAGAAAGAGAGGACAAAGAAAAGTTCCCCACTGCTCCTCATCTCTGTGAGCCTTTGATCAACCTCCAGAACTCAAATTTTAAAAGTTACTCCAATAGTAACTCTAGTTTGAGGTACAGTAGCTCAACAGTATACAATAGAATAATGATTATGATGATTTTATATTCTATAAATCTATAAAATACAATTTTTGTTTTTTAGGGTTAACTTTGTGACGTACAACAACTCCAAAAAATAAAAAATAAAATAAAATAAAATAAAACCAACCATCACATATTGAATGATGCAAACCATTATAGCTTCCAGCTATAGTCATCTGCAGGCATCTGTTTTAAAAAAATACCTAACAGTAGTTTGTTCTGAGGCTGATTTCAGCATTGTTACAACTTATTTATTTTTTCCCCTTTATTTTACAACATGCCTCTGACTGTCAAAAATATTTATCTTTATTTTCAAGGAAAATGAAGTGACATACCAAAACATAACACTTATTTGCGAGTGTTGTGGAGGGCAAAAAGTGAGAGAAACTTGAAGGCTTGAAAATGAGAGGGAGCTGTAATGAGGTAAGTGGCCACTTGTTCTGCTCCCCGTGGAGATGACCCAGTTAAGAGTTTGATCATCCAGGTGTTAGCTATGCTGCCAAGCCAGCTGGAAGGAGAGGAAAACTTCATCACTGTCATGCCTCGGCACAGAGAATACATTTACCCCCCAGTAACCACTATTACCACTATTACAGACAGTCACTGTTAAAGGTTGCACATTGCTCTCATAGACAGGGCTGCATAATGACTGCAAAATGATTTCTGTGATATATTATATACATAGAAAAATGACTGCATAATTCATCTGGGCGGAAATGACTGCATAGCTATACTCAAATAGCTGTACTATTATTTTTATGTGAACTACTGAAGTTGGAAAGTATGGGAATGAAAAGTTATTTGAAAGCATGGTAAAAAAAAAAAATAAAAAAAAAAAACAATTTATATTTTCCAGGAATGTAGATGTTGTCCCAGATTTCAACAGATAAAGTATATAAACAGTTTAGGATAAAAAACATAGCTGTTGATATACAGCTGCTTTCATTTATTTTATTTTAAATATACATTTTTCTTAATGTTTCTGAATGTTCTTTAGAATGCAAACGTATCAAAAGTTGTTCTTGCCAGGAGTAGATTGTATCTTAGCAGAGTTAATGTAAGATCTGACAGTGTGACAGTGAGAGGCCTAGAAATAACTTTTGACTTAACCATCCTTTACTGAGTTTCAAAAGCAAACCATCTGCATCCATTGCCAAAAATTGTGCCTGTGAAATTAAACATTTAGATCTCACTGTTCCCTAAAACAAAGAATCTAAATTTAGCACAGAGACCAGCTCTTTAGATGTCACTGGATCAAAATGTTCATAGAAATTTGTAGAGGGATATTGCAGATATGAAATAAAGTGACCCATACAACCAAGGATGGTGACCCATACTCAGAATCCGTGCTCTGCATTTAACCCATCCAAAGTGTACACACACAGCAGTGACAAAAACAAAGTCTGACAAATACATTAAAATTGTAGCTTCTAGAAATGGTGCTGTGCCTGGTGCCTTACTTAGTCTTCATATTCCCTGAAATAAAGAGTGCAGGCGTATCTCTGGTTAAGGTTGTGTAACAATACTGCCACTGAAATAGCCAGTGGCTGTAAAGTACAGCTGATGCCCTGCCAGACTGAGAAATGCCTTTGGCACGAAGAGTGAAATAAAGCCTTTCATTTTAGAACTCTATTATCCAGACTGCCCGAACAATCTCTCCTGGGTCGGGGAATATAGACAGGAGTGTCAATCCATTCAGAAGTGGCATAGGCAAACAAAAGATATATTCAATCCATTTCGAAATCCTTTTTTTTCAGTTACTAAACATGGATTGATTAATGTGTGAGGGAAGTACTTACATTTAAATAGAATTTCAGAGAAGAAAGGATCGCAGCTAACATGGTCATGAAATTGTGCTTCTATACAAAGTCACTCTCTAGAATCTAACTATATTTTTTATTCACTTATAAATATTCGTGGATCATTGTACTTGGAAAGATTTTCAACACTGTAGCTTTCTACTCTAAAACTGATTGAAACTTGTGTCAGCACCACTATAGGGCTTTTTTTAGACCTAAAATAGTTAACCCCGGGTTATTCTATTCCTGGGTAATCTTGCTACAGGTTTCACACTGTTAATAATTTACATGGGGTTAACATTTAATATTCATAAACTGACGTTTCACACTGTACATTCCTAAACCATGAGTGAATATTCTTAAATATTTGCTCTGTCTGTCACTGATTTGATGAATATAGCACGGGACCTGTCTACATAATGGCTCTAGAATTGCACATCTCATATTATACACTGCTGAGTCACTATTGAGTTTTTTCCTGAATGGACTTTGCAGTGGACTATAAAGATAGTTCACCTGTTTTCCATCACCATTTGATATTTTCCCCTCAAATGCAGAAACGATTGTGTGAAATGTTTGTTCAAAACTACTTTAGCACAAATCCGCTCTGCAGCTTATATTGTTGGTTAAGTCGTTTGCAATCATCACTGAAATTTACATGATCAATGAAAGCTTTAGAATTGGTTAAGGGATGGAGTTAGCACTGAACTGGTTGTTAAGCATCTTGTCATAACATTCTAACACCTCAATGAAATGGCAGGGTTAACGACGCAAAAGTGGTGCTAGCCCCGCTCTAGAGCAGGGTTTTATAACTCCAGGAAAAAAGTGGTGCTAAACCTGCTAAACTGCTAAATTACAAGTGTCAACCCTACCTTTAGTTAGTTAAAAGCAGGGTTTAGAACTTTGATAACTATGTTTCTTAAGGGGGCTTACAAGCAAACGTGAAAGCACTGAAATATTTTTTCATCCCATTTCAAAATATTTCCCTTCAAGAGGCTCTGTACTCACCAACCGTAATAACAAGGATCAAAACCTGGATCATACCAAAATAAAATTGTTCTATACTGAACCATTTTCAGAGCATAGTCTCTTGTGACATCTGGCACTCATTCAAGAAATAAGACAAAAATAATGGAAGAGCAGCTTTCATTACTGACCTTGGACTGAGACAGTAGACCTTTTCTGACTTTCTCTATGTCTGCCATTCCAGGGTTTATTAATGTACGCATACAGTAATTGCCATTGCAAAGATATGCAGCATCTCTCTGTCTAGGTGCCCCTGGATTAAATTACACATCACATCACAAAATGGCTTATCTGATCTTTTGGATGATTTTGCACCTGTGCTGTGTTAGTATATTTACAAATATTGCAAAATGATGTTTTAGGATAGGTTGCATAACATTACCGTGCTATGGAATACTTGATTCAGATTAGTCGATCGTGCTGTTCAGAGGTCAAATATTTCCTAATGTTCGCCGTTGTCCATGGCTGTGTGCATACAGATGAATATATTTGAAGATTACAGTCATAGGCCTATTGTTGTGGTGCTGTCTTGTTTGTTCATTGTTAATTACTTGTTTTTCTTAGTGGAAACTTTAACATAATGTACGGTTTTAGTTAACTCAATTATGCAGTTAATTTCAAAGTATGCAACTAATCCAGCAGGAACTAATGGGTGCCAGTCACAGTATCCGTGACCAAATACGCACACAAATTGACCAGCACTATAAAAAAGATGACAGATCATTCTCTCACAGAGATTAATTTGGCTGTGCATACTTGACAAACTGCCCAGACTAGATTAAGTTGTGACAGATGAGGTTACTAATGTTGATCCAATGAGAGGTCATGAAGACTAGAGAGAATTTTAAAACTGACAAATTACGAATTACGCTTCCATCATCAAGTCTCGTTAAATTCTAATTGTAAACTAATTGTATTTGTAAAGTTAATGCACTCATAGTGAGTCAGTTTATGGAAACTACTATATTTCATTCATCAGAATGAAAAGGCATATCCATAATACAGTGAAACATATGCCAACATTAATTCCCATAAATCCATAAAAACATAAGCCAATGTGAAAACAATGTATTTAAAAAAAATAATAAATTTTGTGATATCTAATATACATATTAATAGATGCATAGACTCTGAGCTTTTAGTACTGAGTTATGAGCAATAATGTATGTATTAAAGGACAAAGCAAGAATGCCATTCAAAATGAGTCAGCCACGGAAGATCATACTGCCATTGAAGCAGAATCGTTCATCTCGTGCTGAAGAGTGTGAAAGGAGCCAAGAGCCACAGGCGACTGACTCCCTTCTCAAAACTCTAATCATACCTTGGACGTTCCTTAAAAAAAAAGAAAAGAAATAATTAGGAGGATTTAATGATACAGGGTCAGTAATTATGGGCAATCAAAATCGAACAGCCAAGTTACTTTTTTACTCATTGACATCGTAAAGAGAAAAGCAAAACAATCACTGTCACATAATCTCCATATAAATGATTAAAAGTAAGCATTGTATGGTCAGATTGTTGCAGTTTGACTTATTTGACTTTAAACCAGATGTTACATTTTCCAATTTCATTCTCTTACCCCAGGCTACATCATTCAGTCAGCTTGACCATAAACACTGCATAGGCCTAATATTATATAACAGAACCACTGAATAATTTAGTGAGATTTTCAGAATCAAACACATGGATATCTTGCAATATTGGCTGCATCTTACAGTATGTTGCAACGAGTGCCTTGTGTTATTGCATATCTAGAATGGTTAGTTTTGTATAACTAACTTCTTTCATGGCATGCCCTTGGCTCTATTTTGCAAGGGATGCCTTATTTCCATAGCAACACTATGTTGGAGCAGACTTACAGTATGTAGAAGGTTGGCATTAAAAGAAAAGAGGGTGGGTGTGCCTTTCTAGGCTACTCTGAGAAAACAGCATTGTTAGAACAACTGATCAGACAGAATACTGAGCAACACAGATTTAATCATTTAACATTTAAAAGAGCACTGAAATAGAACCTGACACTCCACATAAGCATTTGTAACCACAACTCATTATACCGAATGCCATATGGGAGTGCAACTATTGTCATCTCCTAGCTCAGATTCTGTCATGCACTCTGTCTCCTCTTTTTTTGTCTTTCCTTTTTATAATCCCATAGCTTCATTTCTCTCTTTTGCTATGTTTTGGCAGCCACACCCTCATAGCATCAAGTATTATGACAGCTTTGATCAAACCTTCTGTCTAGACAATGTGATGAGTGGGTGGTCAGATTTTCCTGCTGCTATACACAACATGCAACTCATCTGTCTTACTTTAAAAAATGTGTAAATGGTTTAGTACTCATATCATAAGGGCAGTCTAACATAACATAAGGGCAGTCCTTGTAGCTCCGTTGGCAAAACATGGCCAAGGTCATAGATTTGATTTCCAGGGAATGCATATACTGGAACATTATGGCCATCAGTGGACTGAAAAATAGCATAAAAACATACAGGAACGCTACAAAACATGGCATTAGATCATGTTTGTCAAAAAAAATACACCATGGAAAAAATAATAATGGCTTCAGGGGTGAGCAAAGGTCCAAAACAACAAACCAAGACCATTACTGTGTAAGAAAATCTGCTAATAAGTATACTTAAATGCACTGTTCACACAGAGAGTGTTTTTGTTTGCAAAAATGTGAGATGCAGAGCTGAAAAATGGAAAACCATGTCTCTTGAGAGAGGTTTTAAATGCTGAACTACATTTTGTTTGACAGTCTTAAAAGCATGTCACTCATGCACAAGGATCGATGGTCAAGGACCAGTGTTCTCAATTGTTGTCTGTGTGTCCAATTGTTTCCTGTCTCTCTTTGACTGTACTATCTGTAGAAATCCAAAAACTAATCATAGTATGCTATTTAAACATAATAAACAGGAACAATACAAAGAGTGCAGATGTGACTAGCTGGGTGTGGGGTATGCGGACCTGCAAGGATGTCCAGCTTGAGGAGGAGGGAAAGGAAAATTATTTTGGTATTTTGTAGCAAATGTTTTGTTTGGGCTAGACTCTTTTGATCTATATAAAAAACAACAGGGAACAGTGTTAACTGCTTGTATCAAAGTCAAAGAGAATGAGCACACACACTCATACACACAAGTGCATTCCCACACATCTCATTGTAGTGTGAGCAGTCTGTTCCTCTGGTGCCCCGTGCCCTAGGAGTGCTACCACTTTGATCTTCCTCAGCACTGGCATTGTTCACGACTGGTTGGCACTTCCAATGGAAATAGGGCTATCCATGCCAGCTGTGGGCATCTTAAAAATGGGTTTTGTTAAAGGAGAGAGGAAAAAAAATGAAAATCACAAAATGATCATGAGTTCTGCACATTTGAGCATCTGGAGAAGAAAATGACCTCAAGTTCAGCAGTTAGGCAACAAACAAAGAATAAAAAAGCACATTTGAGCCCATTGCATGCTGTGGCTAGCCAGAGATGCAGATGTTCTTTTAGCACATTGCATGCTTTTTAACTCTATCCTCTAATTTATATTTACTGTACCTTCCACTTCACTCTTCTCCTGTGGTTTGGCCTGCACTTGTTATGGTGGCCACTGTGCTTTTGTGGTTATTTTATTTTACAGTCAGAAAAGAACAGCATTAGCATGTGCCCACACATTTAGCACTAATTTTTCCCCTTAATACAGACCAAACAAAAGAAAAAAAAAAAGTGTTTTATTAAACCAGTGTTTTTCCCTGGAGTAATGCCATCAGAATAATTTTAACGCAAAGTGAAACATTAACATATTCCATCAAAAAGTGATAATGAGTATGATTATTTTTTAATTGCTGCAAGTAAAGGGCACAGTCATGCTATGTTGTGATAAATCCCAATAATGTTTTTAATGCAAAAATGTTTCATATTCATCCTGTAGCAAACATTTTGTAAACTGCAGCAGTGGATTTCCCCCCCCCCCCTTTGAAATAAATTAATACTTTTATTTATAAAGGATGCACTGAATTGATAAAAAATGACAGTCAATACAATTATTATGTTACAAAATTTTCTTATTTAAAATAAATGACGCTTATAAGCATATTAGAATGATTAAAATCTATTAAAATAGACAATATTTTGATATATTGTAATATTATTTTCACTACTAATTTTTTTTTCTTTCAAAAACAGAATGTGCATTTTATTTTAATTACGTGACAGTTAACAACACCATAACATTTCCTGTGCACTGCTTTACTGCTTCAACTAAATGTCAGAGCCAACAGACACTAGGCTGACCTGTACATGATATACTACTTTGACTGTCATGAGAACTGAATCAAAGTGACATGTGTGGATCTGATCTGGTTTTCAGCTTGTATTTTAAGTGGAAACCGGGGTCTTCACAGCACACTACTACCTCTCCTCTGAGAGTTCCCCCATCAACTCATCAAACCTGCAGTTCACACCAGAATGACACTTTTGTCTCACACTGACAACCTGACACAGTCTGATCCACACAATCCCTGACACAACCCTGCTTTCCCTTTCTCCTTAGGGGAAATCTTAGGCTGGGTTGTGCCATTTGCTTTTCAGGGAAATTCAGGGAAATTTGACATCTTTGCAATCTATTCATTTCAAAAACTCCTTTGAACAAAGGCGGAAATGTTTTGTTCCCCCAAGGTACCCAAATGGAAAACCATAAAAGGAAAACACAATCCTCAAGGTCATATGATGCTCGTGCTGCACTGCTCCTACATCCATATTTTTCATTGCATTATGATTCTGTCATATGAAATGATGTAATTTGGAACATAATGACAAGCAATTGTGTACTGGGCACCCAAGTCCATTTGTCTTATTTATTCTTGAGACTCATGCAGTATGACTCTGCATTAAAAAAACACAGTTTTCCTTGCTCCCAGCAGTCAACATAAATCCAGCAGAAATGAGACTATTTTCCCACTCAGAATAAATGTCTGCCATTAGGCTGTCCGACTGGCTGCAGCTGACATGAGATATTACCTTTTTCATGACTTGGGGGACTTTGTTAACTTCCACATGACTCAGTGTCTTAAGAAAGGTCAGTATAGAGAGTAGGCCTACTGTGGAGTACATCTTGCAATCCATTTCTTTTCTAAAAGTCCTTTTCCAGATCTCCAGCTACTGCTGGACCAAGTGTGTGTCAAAGCCAACAAAGGTTCAATTTATACCCTATTGTTACAGGCTTTCTCGCTGTGTAGTTATGAGCTGTGTCATTATACTGCCGACATGAGACTTCTTTAAAACAAAGTGAAAGAATTTAGGTAAGGGAAGCTCAAGATGGGCAAAAGAGACCCTATTTCATATAATAGCATCAATTACAACTCCCTGCTGAACCGACAGCTTTAATATGTGACAGAAATGCTGAACCAAACCTACTGCAGATACTGTTTTTGAATGTCTGTGACTATTATATCATAACCCCAGCAGGTGCTGCCGGAAGTTAGGTAATGCACATAGATAACTTTTTTTAACATTACCACATGGTAATTCAGTGATGCTTTTATATTGCGCTGTTTGATCTTACAAATAGAAGACAGACTTCAAAGGCCTGTTGAGAATAGACTAAGAAGTTTGATTTGCAATAAAAGACCGTGGAATCAAGTGTGCTGAGAGGTATTATGTGAGACAGAGAGGCATCTGATGTTACAAAGAACTTTTAAAAAATATTCCAAATATCCAATCTGTAGAAACCATCAAAGTTTTCACTACAAAGCCTTACAATTTATCATCAAAGAGCTCAGAAATACTCTTAACAGATGATTTGAAATTCTGAGACACTGTTTATATGTAGATACTTTTTGTTCTTTGTGAAATTGGACACAACCCTGATATATGTTATAAGAAGGCGAGGCTGTCAAATGCTTGGAGGTATACATCAGCTAAAGACTCCGCTAGCATTCAAACCAATTCAAAGAGGCATTGTGAGGTTTTGTAACCTCTTACCATGGAGCGGACCAGTGATTTAGATCAATGGCATCCCAGAGCAGCACCCTGTCTTGGAGAATCTAGACCATTTGCCTTGGACATAGTCCATCTGAGTGAAGTCAGGCAAGTTCCACCCTGTTCAGACTCCCACAGAGAAAGAGGGAGAGAGGGACGGGAAAGGGCTTTGGGTGTACATTGTCCTAAAACCATGACTCATGAATAACCTGGTAAAATAAAGATAAAAGGGGTCATATGATGCAATTTCAAGTTTTCTTTTCTCTTTGGAGTGTTACAAGCTGTTTGTGAATAGATAAGATCCCTAAAGTTGCAAAGACTAAAGTTTCAAACTCAGAGAGATATTCTTTATAAAAGTTAAGACTCGACCACGCCCTCCTAAAACTGCTCATTCTAACACGCCCCCACATCTCTATGTCACTGTGTGGGAAGATTTGCATAACGCTGCCTAAATGTTCACGCAAAGAAAGAAGTGTAACTTTATTGTTGCCGCCACCGCCGGCACCATGTTGTGAAGAGGCTGTAAAAACCATGTTGTGAAGAGGCATAAAATATTGATTTGAGTAAAAATTATTTTCTGATCTTACCTGTTCATATCATAAAATAAACACTAAAACAAAACAAAATAAACCACAACAAACAAAAAAACAGCTGGTGTAGCAACAAGATGGACAATGCAACCGTATTACAGAAGGCCTAATATCAATCTTGTAAAGTCCATAAGACATATGAAACAATTTGAAAAAATCTATCTATCTCTATCTATCTATCTATCTATCTATCTATCTATCTATCTATCTATCTATCTATCTATCTATCTATCTATCTATCTATCTATCTATCTATCTATCTATCTATCTAATCTATAATGGAACAGTTTATTGAATGTTAAAGGCACAATATGTAAGATTTTTTAATTAAAATATCCAAAAAACATACAAATGTTTCGAAAAATGTTAAAATCCAGAGAAATAAGTAATTTTAACTAGTGACGCGGACCGTCGCCTACCAATGACGTCATACACCCTCGATTTCTGGTTTTGTTTTGTAGAAAACATGTAAACACCAAATATGCTTTAATATATTATGCATTTTATTAGACAGATGACGATCGCACAGAGTAGCATTATAACAGAACTTTCAAATGTATCTAGTGTGATAAAACAGTGCTGCTTTACACATACTCACGACCGGAAGGACCAGAAGCGGTCGATAAAAAGTGGCATAAAAAAGCTCTGCTGCTTTCGAGCCGTGTGTCACGCTCGTTCAGCGGCCTCTTTTTGCTTCAACGGCTTTCAGCCGCACACTGCTTCATTATACTATGTTAATAAATCAGTGCAGAAAATGTGGCAGCAGATTCTATAAGAGCCTGACCATGACCTGAGTATCCTTTATTAGATGCATTAAGAGTTGATTGATCCTGCCATAACACATCCCTTGTATCCCAAACTAATTTCAATAATTTGGGTGTCATATTCACATACCATTTTAAATGAAAGTATGCAACATTTTTGAAAGAGCTATTTAACACTGGAGGATTGAATGGATTTACTAAGAGCCTTCCTTCCTTTTCGGCAGTTTACAAAGAGCAAAGGGAGTTATAAAAGCAGCCTAACACCCTATGTATGCCATGTGCTGCGTCGTCCCCATGCCAAGACAAACAGACATTTACCTCACATTAGTCTCCAGCTTGGACAGTGGGTGCTGAATGCACATGGTGTATTCATAGGGAAGTCTCCTAATGAAGAGGGACATATAGTTAAAACTTTCCAGGAGCTGGCTAAGAAAAGGGCGGAAACTACTTCTTTTCAAAATGAGATCCTTCCACTGTGTTAGGCATCAGTGGTTTCCGAAATTTGTAAACCTTTAACCATTAAAGAGTAAACTGACCCCAGCTGTTGTTTTTTCTTCTCCTCTCTTCCCCTTTTTTCTTGCTTCTCTGAACAACCACATCACTGATGTGGATTAGAGGGCCTGGAAAGTGGTGTTTAGATGTGAATGGCACATTTTGTGGACTGCTGACTTGTAATATGGAAGTCTTTACGTGTGGTTTGTGACCCTCTTTTCAGTAAGGTCAAAAAGGAATGAGGGGAAAATGGAGGGAGCCTGCACCATTCTCCAGCGCCATTAGGTCTGCATGACTAACAAAGAGATGGTCTGTTTGTAATGCCGGTTGCCGGGCAGGCTAAAACATGAATGCAAGACAGCTTGGGTCAAAACTGCAGAATGTTAAGACGCAAGGTCACTTGCTATTTAGCACTGTTTCTCTCTCAGGTGTTCTCTGATTAGTTTTCCCCTCCACAATTCAGGGGAAGGAGAACTGAAGGACTGGGACTATGTTCTCATCATTTGGGCTGCTTCTAAAATGACCTACATGGATTTGGGTGGTCTGATGAAAACATTGTTCTTATACAAGTATGAGTAATCGCAAAACTGACTCATCTGACATCTACGTCCAGAAGTGTGCAGTCGCGCTCAGTAATGAAGGCTTTTTTCTTAAAGTGAACATTTTCCAGGCACAAACCCCTTCAGCTCTACCTTCTCCCTGATTTCTGTGCTGTATGTTTCTCAGTTGTTACAAAGACCTGATTCACAGCACAGTCCAAGGTCAATAAAAGCACTCAATGAAATGTCTTGTGTAGGGTTCTTTGTATGCAGCTGGGAATAGCTCAAATTTGATTACCAACATAATGCACGTCAATAAGTGCTCACCATTAAGTACATCTATCTATCTATCTATCTATCTGTCTGTCTGTCCGTCCGTCCGTCCGTCCGTCCGTCCATCTGGTGTGTTTAACAAGAAAAAACTATTTCAGTTTTCCTACTTTTAAATGAGAAAACCTATTTCTAAATATCTCATGTATTTCAATGTTATTTGCCATTTCTTTGTAATTGTGAAATTTACTAAACATTTCTGTGTGAAAATGTTTTCAACACCATTTTTTCCATAATAATAATAATAATAATAATAATAATAATAATAATAATAATAATAATAATAATAATTCTACCAATTTCTATGAAGCTATGGATTGTAGTAATCATTTTTGACTGGCCACAAATGCTTATATACTTTGTTTTATGTGTGGAGACAGATTTGACCTACTGCCCTTTTCTAATCAAGAGCTGTCTACCTCTTGTTTTCACATCACAGTTAGAACCACATGTAAATATAAAATCTTTCCCAGTTATGTCAGTGGGACAGGCGATGGAAGTAATTCCAGCTAAATGATGGCCAGGAGTGAAAATACCACTGAGGAAGTTGTGGTTGAGTGGAGGTTCCTCATTGGACAGAACAATAAATATTAGATCACATTCATCGCAGTCTAACATGCTTACATAGGGTCTCTTTTCATTTATGAGTGTGTTTTTGTGATATTATTTGAAGTCTACTTATTCAGAGCATTGAATGAAAGGCATAACATTTGTTTGTGTGTATATTTTAGACCATGAATATTTACGGAAAATATTCCTGTATAGAATGTGCATATCTCAAACAAAACCCTACAGCTAAATACACTTTGCTTAACTTTCCTATTAGTTCTTTACCTGTGATGATAAAGAACAAATAGCAAAGTTAAGGTATATTTAACTGTAGGGTTTTGCTGAGTTTCAATAACCACCAGAATTGCTGACTTCACATTTAAATCAAGCCTCAAGACAAAACTCAAGATTTTACCAAGCCTACTAACTTTAAATTTTCATGATCTATATCATGAATACATTTTGAGGAGTTTTTGTCCTCTCTATGCAATATTCTAAGCCTTTTGCTTTATTTCTTAAAGTCACTTTTTTATATAAGCAGCAGGGTAAGCAGAGTATGTACTCTCTGGTCAGCACTATGCATATTGTGTGTAAGTGTATAACAGCATCTGTCAATGTCAGAGGGTTGTAAGCGTCCAGTAGGCTCAGCTCAACAGGGACTTCCTCTAGACTGATTACCCAAGAATCTTGGGGATTGAATGAGGGTGACCTCTCGGAGCCTGAGGGACATACAGTATGGAGAAGAGAATGTGTGAATGTGTGAGATCAGGCACCAGGCACCTACACATACAGTTTTTTTCAATGCATTGACAGATATAAGGGGTGCAGTAAGTTGTTGTTACTAATAAGACAAGTGTTATGTTATTTGTAAAGCTCAACAAGAATTTTTGGCAAAATACTTGTGCATATTAAGAATAATTTGTGAATGAATAATTCAGAATCATTCAGTTTGAAAAATTACTGCTTACAATTTAACTTTGAAAAATTCGGGTAAATTCCAGTACAATCACATTTAGGCGCGCCTTGAATTAAAAAAAAAAAAAAAACTTTTCATTAATTAAAAAATTCAAACCTTTTTAAAATATTTCAGGGTTGAACATTACAGGCACATCATTCCACATTATTCTCAGTCAATACTTTTTGTATTTGTGCTAAAGAAAAAAAAAATCTGCACAAAACTGTAAAAACACAGCTAAAATATTAAATTTAATGTGTAACCATAAATAAGTACTGCTATAGACTCTAAGAGAAACTTACTTGTATTTTTGAACAATGTAATTGAAGACTTGATGTCACTCCCCAAAATATTGTCAGAAAGATTCTCTCAAAAAACAATAAAAAAGAAAAAATCTCAAAACAAAAAAAACAAAGTGAGTTACAAGGAAAAAAAATGTGCATTTTTTTTTTTTTAATACATATGAAGCAGATTTAAACCAGGTGGTACAAACAGGGCACAAGTGGCAGTGTTTCCTGAGAATGACTCACTTGTCTAAAGGACTTTATGTGCTGAATGTTCACAACTATTGTCGGTATTCCCTGTGGGTCTTGCTCAGTCCTTCATAGACATAGACTACCCCAGGTCAGTCTTTACTGTGAGAATGTGTGCATGAGATTGAACCTGCATCAGCACATTGCAAAGCAATGCTGTAATACTGTGCAGAAACTGCACTCTCACATATGAAGCAAGCAAAAATGCACTTAAGACCCATAAATGTTTTTTTTTTTTTTTGGCCATTAAGATGCATTACACCTGGTAGATTATTTTATGTTTATCATATGCATATTGACATAAATCACAGTAGTGGCAATAGTAATTAAAACTTTCACAGTTCCATTGTGACTATGTTGTAGTCACAGTACGCAAGTCTCCTGGAAAAATACTGAACAGTTCTGTTAAGTTAAACAAGCAATTATAAACTATCACATTAAGTTTCTCCTGGTTTTATTGACCATTACATGTACTTGTCTAGATTCTGAAGCAAACTTCTTTTTTGTTCATCAGACTTAAGACCTTCTCATTAACAACCCAGATCCGTAAACCTCAGGCTATAATCACTCCACGCTCACTTGATTGATCTACAGCTTTTAACATAAAGCAATTGCTGTGGATGTTGGATCTTTATTAGGGTGCTTGAAAGGCAAGACTGCATTGATATTCCTCAAACATTGCGATTAGGGCTTTTATTTCAAAATCATTGAGCTTGTGCATCTATAAATATAAATCTAGTTAAATGATAATATAACAGGGACTGGAACCACACTTAAAAATGTTAATTTGTTGCGTCACATCAGCTCCTGGAGAATTATCCAAACCCACCACCTAAAGAAAATGTGATTCCCACCCACGTGCAACACACTGTGGATTATAGTGTGAGACCTTGACTGCTTTGCCATCTTGTCTACAGCAACACTTTAGAATGTCAAGGCTCACTTATATTAGCTTAGTTAGATTATGAAAACAGCATCAGCCGTATTAACCTTCCAGGACCCTGAATGCATGTGCCTACGAAGTACATGCATTATTCAAAGTCTAGAAGCAAATACAGTACAGACTACACTTTGCCCTCTATCTGTCCTAATTGGACATGACAGATTAAGGTTTTCCAAGATAAATGGCGTTTTCCCTGCCCCTTTGGAATAAGCTTATCATCAACCCTAACACATACGCACACACACACACATACACAAATGTGTGAGACAACGTGACTGTAATGCTTTGTGTGGTAAAAGTACTGGATGTTCTAAAAAGAGATTACAAACCCTGCCTTTAAGAGTTATGCATATTCAGGGCTAAAGGGAATCAAAAAAACATTTAACTTTTACTTTTATTGCAGTTACATCATGGACTTGTGTAACAAAAGTTTTTCAGTAGGCATGCTGTTACTTGTGTGTTTGTGTAAATCTGGAATTGAGTGAACAGCTTCCCAGATGTTTATATAACAGGCAAGACCAGGGCATTATAGGAGAACTGTGCCATCTTTTCTTTATTAGCAAGACAATTATAATTTATGCAATCTAGGCAAGTAATATATTTAATTGTTTGTTAGTCCTGATGTTAAAAAAAAAGTTCAAAAGCTTGGGGTCGGTAAGCTTTTTTCATTTAAAAAACAAAACAAAACTTTTATTTTGCAAAGATGCATGAAATTGATCAAAAGTGACAGTAAAGACTATTAAGTGTTACAAACTAATTTTATTTCAATGCTGTTTTTTTTTTTTTACTTTATACTCAAAGAATCTTGAACAAAAAATATAAGAGAAGCACATGTTTTCAGCATGGATAATAATAATAAATATTTCTTGAGCACCAAATTAGCATATTAGAATGACTTCTGAAGGTTTTGAACAGTAGTTTAAGATTTTTGTTTATCCAAAATGTGACTGCATCACATAATGACACAAGCAGTTGAAAGACAAAACTGTCCTCATCATTGATTAATGCCACTCAGATGTCAAGTCATTACTTTCCTCGGGAACCACAGCCAGTTACTGGAAAACCCACAGAGCATCTACCCTGTAATTATCTAAATAAGACCAAGCCCACAGTCCCAAAGCTAATATACGCACATCTGGTTAAAATACATAAATGCTTTGTTCCCAGACAAATTTCATAATTTTACAGCCATCATTTTTTACTATTAACAGTGACAGTGAAATTTCTATGGTCTCTTTAGAACGCAAATGGACATATGCTAATGCATTTTTTTTTAAAAGTCTTCATGTTATTATGCTAAACTACTTATACTTTACTTAATGACCCTGTGCAACATATTAAAGGGGTCATATGATGCGATTTTAATTTTTACTTTCTCTTTGGAGTGTTACAAGCTCTAGGTGCATAAATAAGATCTGTAAAGTCTCAAATCCAAAGAGATCCAAGTTTTTATAAATCCAAGTTTCAAATCCAAGTTTTTATAAAAGTTAAGAATCAACCACACCCTCCTAAAACGGCTCATTCTAACACGCCCCTACATGTCTACATCACGATGTGGGAAGATTTGCATAACGCCACCCAAATGTCCACGCAAAGAAAGAAGGCATAACTTTTATTCTCGCTGTTGCCGCCGCCACCTCCATGTGTGGAGTTGTTGTTTATTTCGTTGTGAAAGCAAAGCTACTTTCTTTGGCCTTCCAAAAGAGGACACAACTACAAATCAGTGGTTGAATAAGTTGTATTTCAGCACTGTTCTAGAACAGTTCAACCCAAATATTCAGATGTGTGTTGTGCATCGCCTTTATGGAGGATAGGACTGGTTTCCTGAACCAGTAGGACTGCAATGCGTCTGTGGCAAAAAGCTGTTTCTATAAAGTTGGGGCAGTTTGCAAGGGACAATCTGGCACGTCTGACTCCACAGCCTGTAAGTAAAGTTAAATTTTTATATTTAAATAACTTGCCAATGATGAGTCCAACGCGAGTTTTGAGTAGTGTAGAGTAGGTTTCTTGTTCCTCCAATCACAAACGCAGACATGGTTTCATGTGTACGCAGTGCAATAAGCAACGCAACGCATAAAAAAACCGTATAAGTCATTAATAATCAGTAATTATGTCTCCACTGGATGCAACAAATGCCTCGTTTGTAATGGGTGTTCGGATTGGTTTTATCTCGTCTCGTGATGTCCAGAATCGTGAAACGAATCGCTTCTATTTTAGACCGGATCTTCTTAGTGAACTGGTGGAACCAGTTTCACCAAATTGAAACTGAATCGTTTGAAACGTTCGCCTCTCCAGTACGCCACTAATTTTTAAAAAGTGCTTTACACTCCCTCTGACGCAAGAATAAACCAATACCCCGAGTTATTCAGTTACTCCTAACAGGTACACTGACTGAACTGCTAAAAGAGAATCGATTGGATGGGATGGGCACGAGTAGAGCAGCTGGACTGAGTCTTGGTCCTGCTGGGAATGGCATCACAGTATGGTGAGGGGGGTACATTTCCATCACACACTTGAGGCATTCGGCCAATCCACACACACTGGATAGCTGGCCAATCAGAAGCACACCTTGCTTTTTTTAGAAACGATGAGCTTTGTAAAAAATCATGCGTTTTCAGAAAGGCGGGGCATAGAGGAGAAAACATATGTATATTATATGGAAAATGTGTTTTTTGAACCTTAAACTGCATGTACACATTGCATTAAACCAAATAAACAAAATAATGTTTTTTTTTAAGCAACGTCATATGATCCCTTTAACATTAAGTGCATGATTTCTGCACCACTAGCATAACAGAAAATGGTTGTTTCTTCAAAGTTCTTGAAATGCTTTCCCCATCTGCCATTGTGTCTAAACAAAATAAAAAGCCCAGCCCAAAACTCATTTAATTGGATGAGTTACTGTGAATAAGATTTTTGATGGCATAATATAGTCAGATCAAATTATGAAGGGTTTCTCTCCAAGTTAAGATGGGTTAGAAGAAAATATTTTAACACGGAAAAAAAAATGCACCCATCACCTTTAAGATTCTGTTATATAGGAAATCTGATGGCAATCCGAAATGACACATTAATTTCAACACGTAAACCATCAAGAGATGATGAGGAACACCTGTCACAAGCATTTTTTAACATTTCTCTGAACCATAAATGAGAGAAACTTCATACTTTACATTTCTGTATGCTGTTTAACATCAAGGCACTTCTCTCACTTTCACATGACATCAACAGAATCCACATGCTGCATGTCTTGTTTACTCAACTCCCTTTACCAGTCAATCAAAACTGAAGTTATGAGCAAATCACATTGTCTTCATTTTCCACCAATGTCATGTTTTGTTATATTGTTTTAGTGTTTTCATGTCATCGACTGCGTGCAGAAGAGATCAACATTTTTCCTGTGAAAATGTGGAAAAAGGAAATTAATTGTGCTATTATATTCAAAGGAATGCTTACAGCAACACCGTCAGTCACATGGTTGCTCTCTAAGAATCTAAGAATCAAAGAGCACTGTCTTAATGCAGAGATACATCTTTTATATCTAATTTCACTCTCAAAGGCTGAAGTCAGGTTGCAGTTAATGGTTCATGGTTATAGGGTGCCCTGGCAGTACTTATGCAATTTTGTGAAAACTGCAGGTTATTTGAGCAAACCAATGCTTTAAGAAAAAAGTTTTGGAAAAATCACAACAATTTAGTTAAACGTTTAATGGAAGAGGAATATGGTACTGGCAGATCTATGTCCCTTTAACTTCTAAAAAGTCTATTTACATGAACATCTAACAGTTTTCATTTTGTCTCCAGTTAAAATAATCTTATTAGGCAAGTAAACAACTACTCAAAAAAACACAAACGTATAAATGTCTCTACAAAAGACCCACTAATACTGAAAATACAACAGTGATTATGAAAGGGGAAAAATGATTCTTACATGCCCACAATTTGGTACCAAAAACTGTGATGACAGGAAAAGTCAGCAAATCACAATTTCAAATATATTTACACAAGATTGACTCTTGTATTTTCGTGTTCTCTCTTGAATGGAGCCATTCTCATTAGTGTCTATAGTTCATAATAAAAGAGCTAAAGATGCTCTGGTTTACCAAAAACAACAACAACAACACAAAACTGTCCTTGGTTTGTTGAAAGTGGATGCATAGTCAAGGTCCATTGATATTTTTAAGTTGTGTTAAAAAATAAAAAGCAAAGAGAAAAATTATATAAAAGAACACACCAAATCCACTTGTTTCACAAGTAATAGCAACCTCAGTTCAGGCCTGTTGACTATGCTATTTATCCTGGAATACCTCATTTCTTGAACCTGCACAGCTCTATACAGTCACTCACCGACGCAGAAAAAGATTTGAGAATGTTACACATACACATTTTTCGCAAACCTCCACATACACACAGAGAAGCAAAAAGGACTGTGTCCAGTTTTTATCCAAATATTCCATACTATCATAGGGCCAATGGAAACTTCTTCATGGGTCATTTCTTTTTGGATTTGCGAGCCCAAAACGAATGGAACCGCAGGCTTAGATAAGTCAAGCTAAAAAGATATCCAGCGCTGGGTATCATTAGTTTGCAACGTCAGGGTAAAAACTCTTTCACTCATTTATGCACAAAATATTTCCCTAGATGAGTCTGTTGTGGGGCCAGTGTTGCTCTCTCCCTGGGACTGCTTTAGTCTGAGTCATTTTTACACACACAGCTACACTCCTCGTGGTGCTCCAGGGGGACATCCGTTAGAGTCTTTTGCAGCCCCCGACCCCCTGCCCTGTGTTTCAGCATCAGAACCTGCGCAAGTAGAGACAAATATAAAGACAGATGGAGATAAACATGCTCATACACACAGAAATGATTTAAGCACTCATAACATCATATCATCACTTCACTTAACCCAACGGGTCTCATTCACTAACCATGTGCACATTTGAAATCATAATTTAAACAATTAATTTGCACTACATTAATTATAAATTTGGGATAAATTTTAGAATAAACTCAAAACAAGTGTGCTAAAAAGGTATTAACACACACACATATATATATATATATATATATATATATAATATATATATATATATATATATATATATATATATATATATATATATATATATATATATATATATATATATATATATATATATATATATATATATATATATATATATATATATATATATATACTGTGCACACACCACAGTGTCTAAAAAAAAAAATAAAAATAAAAAAAATTAAAAGTGGCCTAGTGGTTAGAGAGTTTAACTCCTAACCCTAAGGTTGTGGGTTCGAGTCTCGGGCCGGCAATACCACGACTGAGGTGCCCTTGAGCAAGGCACCGAAACCCCAACTGCTCCCCGGGCGCCGCAGCATAAATGGCTGCCCACTGCTCCGGGTGTGTGTTCACGGTGTGTGTGTGTTCACTTTGGATGGGTTAAATGCAGAGCACGAATTCTGAGTATGGGTCACCATACTTGGCTGTATGTCACGTCACTTCACTTCTTCACTTCACTTATAAGTAATTCTTAAATATGTACAAATAATTTTTTTTATTTAAATCAATATATTTCTAGCTATTATATGATATATTATAAATTACAGATTTATTTAAATGGTATATAGATATAATAAAAATAGATATAAATAAAATCAGATGCATCTAGATTTCATTGTAAGTATTTATTTATTTATTTAAATATATTAATATGCTCCAGAATCCCAGCAACCCTACATAGGACAAAATGGTTAGAGTTGGAAATTAAGTGTCCCTTCATAGAGTAAGCTCTTATTATAGTGTTATACCTCATTGATATGAAATAATGTAAAATGATCAGCATTACAACAAGGTTAAGATTTTAGACTGTAAATGGCAGAAACGTTATGTGAGATGCATAATTTTATGCATATAAGAACACTTGCACACAGTTATTAGTAAAAGAAACTTAATAACGTGAAATGTAAAGTGTAACAGAAATCCTTCTGTTCTGTGCTATACCTCATGGTATTTTTTGGCCACTTTGGTGGGCGAGCACTGGCAATCATAGCAGTTGTGAGAGCAGCATGCACAGTTCCCTCCACAGCGCTTCACCAGCAGGCAGCTGGGCCAGAAGATGGCGTCCGTCCTTTTCAGCTCCTCACGCAATGAGACGGAAAAGTTCCGTGGAGTGCAACTGTAAAGCCGTACCTCCTCACGAAGCAGGTTCAGGTCCACCACTCCTACTCAGACAAAAATAAGCAGCAGGTTTAAAAGTAAAAAAGTTCCAGTATTTCATTTGACTCGGCATACTTCTAAATGCAGGATCTTCACCTCTGGATTTCTTTTGGTGGAAGAATGATTTTCCCACCACCTGCCAGGTAGGCTTGTAGAGGTCCTCCATGTCCCACTGCCAGCGATCCGGCTCCAGGTATTTCATCACTTCCTCCATCGTGCTGAATCCAGCTACAGCTTCACTCAGAGCATCCACACCCTGCATCCACGCAGGGCATCACTGCAGGGGCCTCAGGCTCTGACTGTCTCTGAACATAAAACATAACAAACAAACAAGAAATCACTAGTACTACAGCCACTCAAAAGGGGGCATTTCATTTTAAAAATGTGATTTTAAAAATGTTCCGCAGAAGCCTGAATTGTTTTATCTATCTATGGGAAATATAAAGGGATTTTCCCCCCTGAAATAATATATTAGAATAACATTTACTTAAAATCATATACATAAATAACATTACATTTCTCCCCCCAAAGCACCAGAAGATAACAAATGAGCTTTTGTATTACTAAATTTACCAGTTAATAAGGCAATGCATAGTTTTGCTTGATGAGTTAATGTTTTACATTGGCTCATGCATAGAATCAATTAATCAGTCCCCAAACGGCTTCACCCTGTTTGAACTCGAACACACAATTAAAAATGTATGCCAGGGCAGCAACACTGATACCTATGGTGTTGGGCAACCTGCAGGAAGCTACATTTCTGCACTCAGTTCAACTCTGCTCCACTGCCTCAGGTGCTGTGGGATCTGTCAACATGTCCTTTTTCCAGCAGCTTAATTCAGGCATACTAACATAATCCCCCTATGAATGACACATCCAATGGTGCATTCTAAAACCAGGTAACAAGTGAGGAGTGAGTTGGCATGGTTACCACCGTGTAAAGGACAAGGTGTCAATGGAAGGCCAGTGATTTCTACAGTGATAAAAAATTTATTGAAAATACAAAGTGGTAAATGAGGTCACCAAGACTGGCTGCACTGGAAATAATGCAGTGCCAACCTGTTTGCAGTACAAGAATAGTGTATGTGGACTTTAAAGAATTAAAACACCTTTTAATACTTTGTGTAACTAAAATATTTTACTGGAAGAAACCCAAATACTACTATACTTAAAAATTAATTGGATATAAGTGAAAGGACCAGATATCTTAAAATAGACTGCGACCAACTTAGTCAGATTTACAAATGCATGACTCTTACATTTGAATTGTTCAAGGTTGACCCCATTTGAATCATTCTAATGAACACTTTAGTGAATTATCATCTGACTCGCTGAATTGAATAGCAAGTCACCATAACTTTCACTCATGCCTGACATATAACTAAAATTATAGTGTTATGTACTTTAATATATCTTAAGTCATAATTCACTAATGATGTAAATCAGCTGCACACATCAAATTTTTGTTGTTGTTGTTGTAAGCTCTTGAGCAGTTAAAATTACCTCCTAAAAACTTGTACACTCAGCTATCCTTCAATACAGAAAGCTGGCTTCCAGTTCTGGCATCGGTCAGCAGTGGGGAATGGAAACCATTAACAGCTTGTGAATGTGAGGCAGTCTTTCAATCTGTCAATTAAAGATCCTCTGAGCCCTGGACTATAAAGCCACAGCCAAGCATCCCTACCGATGTGGATACAACAGCGCTTGTGCAACCTTTCCACAAGATAAGACAAAATAAATTCTGGAGAACTTCCGACATAAAACATGAAATCATATATTTAAATTCAACATATTAAAAGAAACAAATGACAATTTAATATTTTCCCCATACCTAAGATCTCTACTATGCAGGTATAAAGACTTTAAAATGAATTTAGGGGTGCTCTCAGTAACTGATGTCATTACAGAAATGCAATATTCACAACAAGACATTAATTCATCAAAAATGCACTTTAAAAGAAGGAACTTAAAAGGGAATCTAATAAAGTGAAAAAATAAAATTAAATAAAAAAATAAACGTCTACAAATTGCCAAATATATATATTTTAAGTGTACTTTAAATGACTGAAGAAATAATTGTTCATGAGCATTTGTCAGTGAATTCATTATATCACAGTAACACTTTTTCTCCTACATATTCCTCTTATGTCATCAAATTTCAAAACCGAGGCACTGATTAAAGGTAAAATATTATCCACAAAATAATGGCCTCATTTATGTTCTGCAGCATGACAACATGATGTTTCAAATTGTTTGCAGGTTGTAGGTTTCTGTTAGGCTCCAAGGAAAATGGCTTAACAGATGGACATGAGCGCACAGACTCAGATGTCTGCCAGTAGCCTGTCAGATCACACACATGAGAGCAGTCAGCTCTGTAGAAAACCAAATAACAGTGCAGACGTCTCACTCAAAAATGCCGGTGATTCACTGTGGACGTACTTTGGTGAACGCCAAGCTTGGTGGCATGCCAATCATACACAGTGGTTGTAAGAAGAGGACAAGAGAAATGAATTGACTGGAGTCATTTTCACAACATATAAATCTGAATTTTGAATAGACATTGTATCTGAAATGATACCCCTTAGGTAATTCAGTAATCCTTGTGGTTGTCCGGATCTAATGCTGCTAAGAAGAAAGGTCAAGCCAAAACAAAACCATCATCTACAATTACTTTAAAAAACAAGTGGCAACTAAAAAAAGTTCTTACACACAAGTGCATACTGTGTTCACACTGCATGTTAAACTGGTTCTTTTGAAGAGAAGCAGTTCCTAATTTAAAATGTTTATAAAAAAGCTGTCCTGAACTTAGCTTGGCCTCAGCAACCCTGTCCCACTTTCAGTGCCTATGAAACCTGTTACTCTGCTTGGAAAGAAACATCTCTTGCCTTAGTTTTATAATATCTTGGTAAATTTAAATGGCAGTAAAGATTGTACAAAGCCAGTGGAAATCAGTAAGCACACGCAGAAGGCATATTTCAGGTTGATTCAGGAGGGAAACATCTATGAAATCCAGCTGGGAGCTAAAAGCAGCAGTCTAGTTCCTCTGACTTTTGTAAGAATCACATTTTTTTTCTTATTTCCAGAGCTAGGTGCTGTTTTAATGACCTCTTCCCTCAAACCCTTACCAGCTCCCAAAGTCTCTTCCTGAGAAACGCAGCTGGGCCTCATTTCCCCCCTTCTCTCTGTGGTAGTTGTGAAGGGGAGTGATTGCTTG
The DNA here is from genome assembly GCF_018340385.1 of Cyprinus carpio. Classification (NCBI taxonomy): domain Eukaryota; kingdom Metazoa; phylum Chordata; class Actinopteri; order Cypriniformes; family Cyprinidae; genus Cyprinus; species Cyprinus carpio. The sequence continues at coordinate 159,733 of NW_024879307.1, read as the reverse complement.
TTTAAACAGAAAGTGCAGGGGTGTCCCCATGATCCTGGGTTTCCAGTAGCTGAGGTTGACCACAGAGAAACTGAATTCGGGCTGTTCCAATATGGCAACCCATTGCCACTGCGTACAAAGCCAACAGCCAGCCAGCTAGGCCACTCATTTTCTCAAGTTGCATCATAAGTGGGAACGAATGCAGAACTTTCAAGCAGAAGATCTAAAGCACTCATTTAGCTTAGCATCAATAGACAGGGGGAAAAAAAACCCTGAGCTACAAACACAGGTACAGAAAGATTTGGGAACAGTCAGGTGAATTAACAGTTCCACAATGAACAGTTTTACCCAAGAGTCCATTAATATAATGTTAAACATCCATAAATTCCACTACACAAGCTCTAACATATCAAGCACCCCCAAAAATGACTGCTTTTCTAAAATATAAACGTAGTTATTTATTGTTCAGTTCCATTTATATTTGTAAATACTAAGTGTTATATTACAGACAACATCTTAATGACTTTTATTTATCTTTGCACTAAAGTCAGAATTATTAAAATATTATCTTAAAGTGATAATTTACTTAGTATTAATTAATAAAAATGCTCCTCCACCCAATGTTAGAATGATAAGAGAAACATTTTTATTTAATTCAGATTTTTGTTTTGTTTTCATAACAAATATTCCAAAAAGAAAATTTGCTATACTAAGGTTTTTTTTTTATATCATACCAACAACTGCATCACAAATAGATAAGATTAACATTAACAAATATAGCTAATATATTACTACCACCACTACTACTACTTTACCAACTATGCAGATTAATTAGTAAAAAGGTCACAAGTTCACAAAAAAAAAAGACCCAAATAAGTGTGACAGAGACATTCTTAAACTTTTTTTTTTTTTTTTGGGTTGGGGGGGGTCAAAGGAAGTTTCCTGCTAAATTGCAGTTTAGTATCATTAACATCACTGCTGTCTTTAAACAGTTCAGTTGACAGTAGTTGGTGCATGATGTCCAAATTAAACTAGGTATTAAGACATGCCACTAGAAGCTGAATTTAATGGCAGAGGACATTAACACATTGCTAACTAAAGGCTCTGTTGAGCAATTAAGGGCTAGAAAATGAGTTTCTTTACTAAGAAGGACTTGTAGGACTGTAAAGCAATGCTTCATTATAAGAGCAAAAAAATTATTTTTGGTTTGTTGAAGACCTTCTGCCACTCACTCCCTGACAGTTTATGGTAAGACAATATATCAAACAATTTGACTCGAACAGGTGCACAGCACAACACTCAAGATGTAACTCCCGTCCACATGTCTCCTGAATACAAATGCTTTGGTGAGCAAGAAAACAAAGAATGTGCACTGTGTCAGGGCTGGAATTGTAGGTTCCAGCTCAACATCCTCCTCCACAAACACTATAAATAGAGCTTGATTCAGCCACACCTTCTCTGATGTGAGCTCTTTGTCCAGAAACCAGCCATAACACATCACCTCCTCTGAAATAATAGAGCACTGCTCAAAGAAAAACAAACCACCTAGTATAAAGAGTAGAGACTGTACTCATTTACACATCATTCTATATGCAAACATACTTCATTTTATATCTGAAAGCCAGAAATGAATGTCATCTAGGGAACAATCCCTAAAAATAACCAAACCACCATTTCCATTCCAACTGATTTGTGCCATTGTTAGAAGATCTCCTTTAAAGCCAAACCGATGTACTTTTACTGTTGTCAGTTTTGGAGCCAGAGATGAGCTAAAACAATTTCATGCATTTCCACCCTAAAAAAGGCAGGAAAAACTGCCTCTTTACTGGCACTTACCAGAGAACTGTTCAGCGGCTAGGAAGTTGGGATAAAGTCTAGACCACAAAAAGATTTAAAAAATGACAACAACTCAGTCTTGCAAGAAGAAAACAAAACAAAAATGTATCACACTAAACTAAACAGTCCCAATACTAAATAAAAGAATTTCACTACTGTTCAGATTTTTGGGGCCAGTATGATTTTTAAAAGTTGATTGAAATTGAAAATGATTGAAATAAGTCTCTTATGCTCAACAAGGCTACATTTATTTGATCAAAATACAGTAAAAACAGTAATATTGTGAAATATTATAATATTTATACTCTCAAAACTCCCTAAGACTCTTCAAGACAGTGATGGGCAATATTTTTGTTGGTAGGTAATGTAGTATCACAGTTACATCATTCAGGTCTCAAATAAGTGCAAATGCAGGCCAGGTCAGAAAAAGAATTACAGAACAGCGGCACCACTTTCAATAGAAAAGCAGTATGAGATCAGAAGGAAATGGCAAATGGAAATGCCATATGTTTTTCTTTTCTTTGAAAAGAAAATCCACAGCCACATTTTGGTGGCCTATCTTACTACAATCAACCCTAAAATAATTAAGTTTCAGCGGAATAGATACAGTCGTTATCTACCAGGAGATAGAGCACACCTTTGTTCACTGGAAAACAATGACAGCAATTTTCGAGCAATGTTGCAAAGTGTTCAGACACGCTCTGAAGCCTCAGTAAACAAATGCAAGGGAAAGTGGAGTCATAAAACTTGAAAAATGACAGGCATCACACATCAAAGCCAAGCATGTCTATTAAATCATTTCAGGGGAATAATCCTTTTCAAATGTGCCGTGTGATGCCTGTCAGGGTGTAAATTAAAGGGAGGAAACTGAACCATGGCCAAGGTGGAAAACACCGTAGCCCGCCCCACTGTGGTTTTCACCACCACAAGAAGTGAAACACTGAGGAGAAGGTCTCTGAGGTAGCAATATGATTATAACTTGAAATTTCCAACAGTGCCATTTAAGGTTGCCAGGTCATTTCGGAGGAAGGGATGGTGATTACAGCAACAGATGCATTGTAATAAAATGGGAGTATGTTTTTTTTTTTTTTAAGTACATACAGCATCTCTTCAACTTTTTAAGTGTCTCTATGCAGCAAAGCTCACCGAATTCCTCATAAACATCTAATTATACTTTGCACACTGTGTATTTAAGTTCATCAGATGGAGAAATAATATAGTACATGGTCATTAGGGATTAACAAAATGTGTTCAGTAAAAACACAACCAGCCCTCTCAGTAAATGTTGCATAAGCATTACATAAAGAAGAACGTGGCACTTGAGTAGTTTCTTACCTGTTGAAGCAAAGAGTAATGGATGCAGAATCCTGGGTCCGAGGGAAAATATTCATCAGAGACGAAGCGGATCAGGATCTGGTTCCCCTTGGATACCTGGGGCCCTGGAACCATCTCTGAGCCACACCAACGACCCAACACTATGCCTCCGACAGGCTCCTCCACCTCCACATAATCATACCTACAACAGCAAAGCACACTGTTTTATAACAAGAGATTCATCAGTCACTAGCGTTCATGTTCTGTTTACATTCATCTTGGATGATCTCATCATAAACAGTTGGGCAAGACAGATCGGCACCTGTGGCCTTTTATGAGCGAATTTCAAGAGTAAGGATCTCTGATTTTGTGACAACAAGCAATTATGAACAATAAAACAAAAAGTTAATTGTTTATATTGTGTATATAAACAGTCCTTTGGATACATGTCATTAGCTGTTGATGTGAAACAATCAGAGGAGCATTTACAAATGTGGTTTAACTGATTGCATGTCAAAACATTTTGAAGCTGTTTACATTTGCATTTAGCGCTGTCTAGTTTGGATTGGATTAGCCAAAATCATCTACACCATCGTTCAAAAGTTCATGGTCAGTGAGATTTCAAAGAAATTTACACTTACTCAATGTATGCATTAATTTAATCAACAGTGATAGTAAGAGGTTAACTAGCTTTGTCACAAGTATATAGTTAATTCATCACTGTCCCCTATCATTCAGTGTGAGGGAAGGCTAACGGCTATGCGGCGTCTAGGTCTAATGTTTTGAGGGGCTCCACCGGGAACTATGGCAATGAGGCTATTTACAGACACACTATTAAACACAGACATTCAAAAAAAGGCAGCGAGGAAAGATGGGAAAAGTAAAGAGAGGAAAAATCAGAAGGAGAAGGATACTGAGAGAAATTGAGCTAAATTGCTTGGGAGAAAGTGAGAAGTGAATAAGATTAAATGAGAACTTTGTACATGTAAGCTCATAAATTATATTTATCGGTATTTGATCTCAAGTTAATATGCTAACGCATTATAGGCTTTTCATAAGTTACAATAGCCGTGACCTAGAAATCCTTTCTCACAAGCATTTAATGAACTGAATAAGCTACGAACCGAAGCAGGGCTAAATGTATTATCTCAATCACCTTTATGCCACTGTGGTCCAGAAAGACCATGAGAGCTAAGTCCATCTATTATTATGACGTCTAAAAACATATTAGATTCTGGGACTACACAGGTATCCCAAATTAGCACTCAGCAACTGAAGAATTGTTTTTTTTTTACTATACCTACTTCAATCACTCTAAATCAAGTGTTTATTTAAAGCTGTATGTAGGATATGTAGGGGAAGTCATGGCCTAATGGTTAGAGAGTTTGACTCCTAACCCTAAGGTTGTGGGTTTGAGTCTCGGGCCAGCAATACCACGACTGAGGTGCCCTTAAGCAAGGCACCCAGCACCTCCTCCTCAGACTTGAAGCACAGGTTGCCAGATTGACAACACCAACAAGAACAAGCGCACTTGATGATGAATGAAATTAAATGCACTGTGTTTTCCGCCAACTGGCAACCTGGGGTGCCAAAATACAATTGGGTAAACTGGCAGTGGGCGGGCTTCACAGACCAAAACAGAGACTGACATTCCGGCCCGGAACGCACATTTTCAAAGTAGAATAACTGACCGTAGCATTGTTTTTCAAATAGCCAAGTATGTTAACTTAGCATGTTTCTTAAATATCTGCAAACATATTATGGTATTGTTATGCTTTAGTGGAGTCATAAACTTACATACAGCACCTTTAAACGGTCTCTAAACAAATAATTGTTATAGTGCCCTGTTTACTAAAGGAATTATTGTAATGATGCAAAGATGCTCACAAAAATTGGGGAAAGTTGTTTTCCCAATCTGATTGCTATTTGCAGAGGGCAAACATAAAATAAATGGACACAAGGCCACATATACACACACATGCACAACATAAGTGCATGTATAATGAAAAAAAAAAGTGGTAAAAACAATTTGCATTGGGTACAAGTGGGTTAAAAAAAATCTGACCTTTTCTGAAGGATCAAGTGACGGTGATGACTGGAGTAATGGCTGATTTTTAACTTTCATTTTAAAATGTATTAAAATAGAAAATTTAATAAACCATTATGTCTCTCATGGCCTTCTTTTGTGCCCTAAATTACAGTTTTGATGCAATTTGGCCTGAACACAGTGGCCTGAGCAATTTTTTATTTATTTTTTAATAAGAGAAGAAAAAAAAAACCTGCCTGCATGGCCTCAATGCTCCTGCAGTTTTCAATAAAGGCTGGTTTCAGTGGCCGCAGCCAAAGCCTGGTACTAATCATTTGATTGGACAGGAAAACTTTCCCGTTCCTACCACGTGCCAGCACATCCGTTTGGCTTTCTGGAGTGATTGTTTACTCTTTGCCCAGCCTGACACTAATGCTTCAAACCACATTCAATATAACCACGCAGGTCGTCATGCACTGCACTACAAAAAAAATAAAAAAAAATTCCACAAAAAAAACCAACCCTTGCTGGTTAAACGAACATTGAATCCCTGTTTAACTAACACATCCAGCTTTGATTTCCTCAAAGCCAATAGACAGAGCAAAAAGCCTGAGGGCTGAAAGCTCTGATGAATCTGTGTAGATAGATACACCTGTAGGTGGAGAAGAAAAGTAATAGTAATATATAATAGTAATAAATATTTTGTGCTCACAAAATAAAATGACATATACCTATACATTTTGCAACTACATATAAAAACTGCGATTAGACAAAATTAAATGTTAAGTCAACACCACACATTAGCTAATGAATACAACATACTATCGATGTTCACTCTGTCTGTGCTTCTGTTCTACCTAAGAAGACTCGACTCGACTCTTCCCAGTGACACTTGTGGCAGATGGCTCATCAATAATGTAATGTGATTTCAGTATTACCAGGTTTGCATGCATACATTCACTCCAAAGAAGTTAAAGTAGGACAGAAGCATGCAAGAGCCACAGATATATTTTAGAAAATATGGCACAGCATCAGAAAACAAACTCTGGGTGACTTGAGTCCTTTTAACACCATAATGTTTATTCAGAATGCTTAAAAACAAGCCACAGTGAGATTTTAGCTATTAGTGCATGTTGCAAACCAACAACAATTTATAAGCTTAATCATTCTTTTTGTTATTAAAATGAATGCAAATTATGTTAAGTAATCACATTAAAGAAATAGTGCTATAGTTTATGGCAAAATATATTAATACAATATTGTTACAATTTAATATTTTAATATTTAATTTAATTTAATATTTAAAAATACATTAATAGAAAACAGTTATTTATTTTCTGTGATGGCAATGTTGATTTTTCAGCAGCCATTACTCCAGTTTTCAGTGCCACATGATCATTCAGAAATCATTCTGATATGGTGATTTGTTGCTTAAGAAACATTTCTTAACATTATCATCAATGTTGAAAACAGTTGCGCTGCTTCGTTTTATGGAAACTAAGATACATTTTTCCCCCAAGATTCTTAGATGAATATAAAAGTTCAAAAGAACAGCATTTTTATTTTTCGGAATAGAAATCTTGTCACATTATAAATGTCTTACTGTCACTTTTGATCAATTTAATGAATGCTTGCTGAATTGATTAATTTGTTAAAAAATTAAATCTTACTGACCCAAATTTTTCAACGGTAGTGTGCTTCATAAAAAAATATAAATAACTAAATAAAAATTCTCCCTCAGCATGCTTTATCCATATCCAACTTTAGAAGACAACAGAGACACTTATTACACAAAATGTTAATTAATAATTGGTGCATTTTTGTGAATTATTTGAATCAGTAGTCCACAGTTTGAGAAACTCTCTTAGATTATCTTTATTCTATTACAATTCAAAGTCTGTAGAGTAAAAAAAAAAAAAAAAAAAATCATTATCTATTACCATAAATCGCAATGAAAAATATTCCTGTACATTAAACAATTTAATACAATTCCTAATAGCTGTGATGACTGAATCTTATTTCTTATGCTCCCTTTCAACACCCTTTGGCTTTCCATCAAAAACAGAACCAACATTGTATAAGTACAAAAGTAGTACAGAAAATCTGGCCCATTTTTCTTATCAGTCTGAACAAACACACAGGATGATGAGAGTTGTCTGTAGTGGCCTATAGGCTCTGGGCTGGGCTTTGCTGGAGGCAGTGTGATAGGACTCAGCATGCAGCTTTATTATAATTTATTCTAGCCAAGTTGCTGTGATGCAATCCAAACAGAAGAGGCTTTTTTCTTCATTAACTGGCATAAGATCATCATACCAATGTGTATTAATTTCTTTACTGCTTTTCAATATGTGGTTGCTCTAATTATTTAACCTGTTAGCATTCCACTGTACTGCCCGCAGCACACTGGAATGCTAAGGTGTAAAAAACAAAAAAACAAAAAATGAGGACAGCATTGAAGTCATGCCTAGCATTATACATATACACACACACACACACATATACATACATACATACATATATATATATATATATATATATATATATATATATATAGTACAGGTCAAAAGTTTGGAAACATTACTATTTTTAATGTTTTTGAAAGAAGTCTCTTCTGCTCATCAAGCCTGCATTTATTTGATCAAAAATACAGAAAAAACTGTAATATTGTAAAATATTATTACAACTTAGTTATTACAATTATTACAAAATAATAGTTTTCTATTTGAATATACTTTAAAAAAAAATTATTTATTCCTGTGATGCAAAGCTGAATTTTCAGCATCATTACTCCAGCCTTCAGTGTCACATGTAACATCCAGTCTATCTCATGATCATTTAGAAATCATTCTAATATTCTGATTTATTATGAGTGTTGGAAGCAGTTCTGCTGTCTAATATATTTGATGAATAAAAGGTTAAAAATAACTGCATTTATTTATAAATAAAAATAAAAAATTATAATAATATACATTTTCTTTACTATCACTTTTTATCAATTTAACACATCCTTGCTGAATAAAAGTATTGATTTTATTTAAAAAAAGAAAGAAAAAAAATTACTGACCCCAAATTACTGACCAGTAGTGTATATTTTTATTACAAAATATTTATATTTTAAAAACATAGCTTCTTTTTTTTTCTTTTACTTTTTATTCATCAAAGTATCCTAAAAAAGTATCACATGTTCTGAAAAAATATTAAGCAGCAGAACTGTTTCCAACTGATAATGAATCATCATATTAGAATGATTTCTAAAGGATCATGTGATAATGATCCTAAAAATTCAGCTTTGTATCACAGAAATAAATGATAATTTAAAGTATAATAAATTTAAAAACAATTATTAAACTTCTTTCAAAAACATTAAAAATAGTAATGTTTCCAAACTTTTGACCTGTAATCAAATAAATGCAGGCTTGATGAGCAGAAGAAACTTCTTTCAAAAACATTAAAAATAGTAATGTTTCCAAACTTTTGACCTTTAGATCCTTTAGATTAAAAGCTAAATGTTTTCATATATATATATATATATATATATATATATGTGTGTGTGTGTGTGTGTGTGTGTGTGTGTGTGTGTGAGAGAGAGAGAGAGAGAGTTTGTACATCACTTGTAGAAAGATGACTTTAAATAATGATTTATTGCTGGTGCAATCATAAAGACTATATAAAACATACGGCACACACACACGCACATGCACACACACACACGCACACGCACACGCACACACACACACACACACACACACACACACACACACACACACACACACACACACACACACACTCTCTCTTTTCCAGGTCAAATACACTTCCTCAAGGCCACATCCTATGATATAAACAAAGTGGACAAGTAAGCACAGATTCATTGTTGGAATTTTTTCTGTTATGTTCACCTATCTGTTTAATATGTCTATGGGCATGGAAAAAAAGCGTATTTATACTTTTACGTCAACATATAAAAAAGAATGGATGCTGTTTACTTTATACACCTTGCTGTGGATATTATTTTATCCATGTGAAAACTACTGGGTTTTCTTCACTTAAGCCACACATGATTTTGGATAATGTATAACAAAAGGCAAAAGCTATAGACATTAGCATTGGACATTAGAATATCATTCTATCTGACTACATTTGCAATATTACACCCACATTTTACCATCCAACCATCTCCGGATGAATAAAAGACATTCCTTCTCAATGAATATCAGAAACATTAGGGAAGTAAAATGGGGTGCGAATGGCAATTTGTTGACTTTAAGAGAGATCTTGAATCAGTAACACTGCTTTTCAGGACTAGAGGACTAAAAGGTCCATTAAAGGAACTGTTCACCCAAAATTAAACCAAACAGTCCAGAGTCCAGTCCAAATCCAAACAGTCCAGTCCAGTCCAAACAGCTGACAAAAACATCACAATAATCCACAAGTAATTCACATGACTCCAGCCCATCAATTAACAATTTGTGAAATGAAAAGCTGCATGTAAGTAACAAACCAATCAATAAAACATTTGATCTTTAATCTGTTGCTTCTAGCTAAAATAAATATATCCATAATATCGCCTTCTCTTGAAAAAGAAAAAAAATGTATAGAGATATATGCATAGATCAAGCACAGCCAAAAACAGTTCTAAACAAATATGTTGGTGGATTTTAAAGTGAGAAGACAACAGAGGATGGACTTTTCACTGGAGGAAGTGATATTATGGATTGTGAATTTGTATTTATTTTTTGTGCCGCCGGAGGCAACGGTTTAAAGTAAAAATGCCTTGATCTTGTTTCTAACAAACTTTTCACTTCACAAGACTTACTTGTGGATTATTGTGATGTTTTTATCAGCTGTTTGGACTCTCATTCTGGTGGCACCCATTCACTGCAGAGGATCCATTGGTGAGGAAGTGATGTAATGCTGAATTTTTCCAAATCTGTTCCAATGACCCAAAGATCCACCCTCAGGCTATCCAAGGTGCAGATGAGTAAATTTCAACAAATTTTTATTTTTGGGTGAACTATTTTATTTTTTAACCAAAACGGTGTTAATGTGCAGTTAACATGAAGCCACTAGGAGGCGCTACACATATAGCTGGCAATATTCCAGGTTTGCTAATAAATGTGTTTGAAAACACATTATGTAATTTCTTTTTGACAAAAAATATAACTATACTGATTTACTCTAAGCACAAGATCACTGTATGTCACAAATTTCAAACAAGGCTTTCAGACAATAAAGAACCTTTCAGAGGTATTATGCACAAGTCAATATGGCATTATTTAAGACAAAATATACTAGAAAAAAGATAATTTATCAATAATTGGCAGAGGTCTACAAGAATTTTTCCACACAAACCCATCAGCTATGTGAAGGTCATCATATACATTCTGGGAAGCAGAAATGCACAGATGTGCATGTCTGCAATCGATTGCACTATACAGCAAAAAAGCTAGCCTGTAATTGAAAGGGCCTTTAATGTGGATTGGCTGGCTGGGCTGTGTGTGACCTACACTATGTGTGAGTGTACGTCTATGATCATATGCTTCTCCAGAATCTCAAACAGATGCTATGGAGTTACACAGGAGACTAGGAACTAAATATGCACAAAGTAGAAAGGGCTGTTCTTTAAGTCATTGTATCAGTCATGGAAAAAATAAATATATAACTGAACATAATCACTCTAGGGGTGGGCTTTTCATTATTCATCAGCCTTCTTGCAGCACAGCCAATCTCCCAAATGGCCTTCTTTCGACTCTAAATCTTAAAAAATGGACTCGGTCACAACAAGCACATACATCTCAACTGTATTTCCTCCTCCTTCTCCACAAACACTTATACTGCTGTATTGTATATGGGTGCTTTATCTTAGGTCTGACCCTGTCAAGAGAGTGCAATGGATGCCTGATGCTGCTTGTTTAGTAGCGCTGATTTGTCGCATAACACTAAGCAAAATATTTGAGCACCTGAAAGAAAACATTTGGGATTTTTTTCAAGCTCTCAAATCTTTTAAATCTCCTCCTCTCTACAGTTTTGGTCCAGCCTTGATTCTATATTGCAACCCTCCAGTTAAAATCAACTGCCAGCTTTGACTTGTACTAGACAGTCACAGCCCCGAAGAACTATTTTTTTAAAATCTGTTTAATTTGTCAGATACCATAGAAACATGGCATTTCTGAAATGTTAAGTGCTGAGTCCACAAGAGTCATGATGATTACCTAAACAGTCTTATGAATTAAATAGTAGAAACAATTTACAAATTAAAAAAAATGAATAAATATAAAACAAACAAATAAATAAATGTAAAAAAGTATCAGTTTACAAATGAAAATATGAAAAATAAATCAAATAAAATATAAATAAATGGAAATCAATAGTAGACAATTTTTACAGATTGAAATAACAATAACAACAACAAAAAAAAACAGAATAAATGTAATTTTTTCCAGTCTGAAGTACCACCTTCATGAAATGACAGACCCCCCACCTATTTAACCACGAGAAGCTACGCAACTGCCAAAATTTTTGTAAAATAAACCAATAATACAGTGTAAATAATAATAATAATAATAATAATAATAATAATAATAATAATAATAATAATGTACTGTAGGCAATTATGTTCAAAGATATGTAAAATCAATATGTTGTCTTATAAAGTTCCTTTTTGTAAATGTATCTGTTTGATTTACTCATCTACCACAAAAAACTGTCTTTAAATGTCTTCATTTACTCTTTTATTCTCAGTCTTCTATATGGTTATTATTTTATTATCTGTCTTCTACATCTGCATGTTAAGTATTGTCCTTCTGTCATGTGCATGTGAGGTCTAGCCAGTGACAAAAGGGTCAGGGTCTCTTACTTGCAAATGCTGTTCTCGGCGTCCTCCAGACCAAAGCGAGGATCAAAGGTCAGCTGGATCCTGGAACTTTCCGTGACTGCCACCAGCCGCCACACTATAACTGTATTCCGGGGATAAGTGTTGGGGAAGTCAGGACTTTGAATAATTCCATCCCCAGTGACACTGACGACCTTCTCGTGTTGAGACTCATGCACTCCTACAGAACAGAGAGAAGGGGAAAAGAGGTTTATTACAACATTTTTGAATCTGCATAACTCATCAGAGTGGAGAAAGAACACACCATACAGTCATTAGTGAATAGTTCTTTCCTTTTTTTCTTAATGCAAATTAACATCAAAAAGGATTTAGCTTCTACTGTTTCACATTAAAACCCAAATAATATGGATTATAAAGTTCATTGTGCGAATACTAAATCATTGATCACACAAAGAAAGGATGAATCAAACTCAAGGCTTCTGTTTTTATTGAGCAATGATTGACTGTAAACCTGATAATCACATTAAGGGACTGATAAAAGGAAACCACGGAAATGATTTTGCCTTGTCAATACCATAAAACCAGCAGAATGATGTTCTACCATTTGCTACCACAGCATACACTTAATGAACCCCTGTGCATCAAAGCAATATTGTGCTTTGATGTTGCTTCACCATAATAGTTTTCCGTTATAGATCTAGATAAGAAACAATCAGTAGCTATAAAGTTTTATTTATAGTGACACTTCAGCTGGCAATGACCTTCCTAGTTGTAGCAGTAAGATAAGAATTAAAGCTATATGTCGAAAAACATTGTTTGGGTGATGGAAACTTGTGAAGGCTACTAGGAAAGATTGTTCTGCTACAATCAATTTTATCTTTAAGAGCTCTGGTAGTTTAACAGTTCAGAGAAATGCAAGGCTGAAGAAGTCATTTTGAGTGCTTCAGGTTTAGCAGCATGAAAGAGGTAAGGTATGCCAAGAGTTTTGTCATTTAAAGTTCAGAAATTATTAGATACTGGTTTTACTTGCTACTCTGTTATGACAAGATTTACAGAGTTGCCCCCCCCCCAGAGGAAGACAATATAATGTCTTCTTCAATACAGCACAAATAAAAGCACCTTTTACCTGCAGCTTTGCCAGGAAGAGAAAATGAGCTCATAGACATACATACTGTGCTGACTTCCAAAGATTTTTCACTTAAAACTGTTATCCAAAGGTCATTCTTAACTCTTAATCCATGTTTCACACTGTTATTCTATGTTAGTAATTAATCTTGTATAGTCCGGATTTAATAGGTTACATTCTTTATTTTTAAAGTTAATATGCCTATTTGCGTTTATGGGATTAAAAACATTGATTGGACAAGTACAACATGCAACAAGCACACAAATGATAAAACAACAACAAAAACAGAAGAAATGTTGCCATGCATATCTGCACTGGTTAAGTCTGTTCGTTTGCAATTATTACTCAAAATGAACTGTTTATTCAGACACAGAAACAATTTTTGTGTGAATGTAAGTGTAACCACTAAGGCATTATGATTGGTTGCCTGTTAGATTTAACATCACAATGTTTCACAATGTATAATTTCAGCATTCAGATTTTATAACCCAGGGTCAAGTCAAAAGACGTCTGAATCACTTATTTTGGTAAAAACCAGCCTTTACCTGGGGTTTAAAAGGACATTAAGCCAGGGTTAAGTGGGGTAAGAAAAGCCTACAAGTCTTTCTACATGTGCTGATGCCCTTTAGCCAACATTTCTCAAGAGTTACATCACAGCAAAGAGAACTAATAAAGAACCAGCCTGAAAATACTGTTCCAAACAAGGCAAAAACAGTTCTTAGGAAGGGATGCTTGTTTCCTGTCCAATAAAATGTTATTGAATTCTACAAGAGGACTGAAATCTACCTTATCCTGTTGTACTAGGTTCAGAAAAGATGTTTGATGCAAACAGACAGCTGATGAAATGCAACACCAGTGCTGGTTTTTACAGACCTGTCACATTCAGAGCCCACCCAAGGGAAATACACACAGATTTTTTTTCCACGCTCCACTCACACACACACACGGCTCCCTCAAATTGTGCGACAGAGCCAGAGTGTCAACATGTATGTTGATCTGTTAGAGTGATAGACCAGAAAGAGCATTACAGATCTGAATTACTTAACACTGGAACTATTCACCTTCAAAAGTAACAAAATCCCCCAGCATTTTCCTGTGCTGTATTTGCAGATATCAGTACACAACGTATGATCAGCTTTTAAAAAATGAGTCATTGCTACCTTTCCAGGAAGTGATTATTATCTTGTTAGCACAATGGAGGTCCAAAAACAGGTTGACCTTCTCTGTATAGACAAAAATACTCAGACATCTTCTGTATTTTCACAGAAGAAAGAAAGTCATACAGGTTTGGAACAACATTGGGATGAGTAAATGACAAAATGTTCATTTATGAGTTTGAGTTTCTTTTTTTTCTTTTTTTTTTATTAGGATTGGCGAATATCTTATTTATCCCTCCACGGTCTGGATGACAGATCCCATCACAAGCAGCAGTTAATGCTGAATGATGTTTCAGGAGTCACTGGAAGAGAAATGACTGAACCACTGGGGTTTTGAAAAGTTCTGGGGAACAGCTTTAACCCCCGAGGTGTGTTCACAACCACAAGACACAGAAATTTGATCACTCTGACATCTGTTACTGAAGCAAAGAGCAGAACAGAGAAAGAAAGAAAGAGATAAAAAAGAGAATCTGGTTAGAACATCAAATTCCAGTATGTTTGACTAAGACTCTGTGTGACTTGTTTATAATAGGCAGGAGGAAAAATTTAGAGTGGAAAAAAGAAAAGACAACTGATATCATTTCTCTCTGTAAACATGACAGAGGCTGCTTTGATGTCTCTTTCTCATGTTGTGATTAATTGCACTCTGGGGAGGAGATGTGAAAGACAATACACAAGTCACTTTTAAATAGACAAACTTTGTGCACATCCGAGAAGTACCTCGACAAGCAGAAACCTGGCATGCCCAACAAACAATTTCCAAGATACAATAGACACCTTGTCAATGTTAGGGAGGTAAAGCAAGATCATTCATGCTCTCCAGATTTGAGGAGCATTTTATGTGTAACAAATCCAAACAAAAGAGCCCGAGGCCCATGGAATAGTGTTGAACACCTCAGATCTGTTTGCAGCACAAGCCTAAACCCTTTATGGACTCAGTTATATAAACAGATCATGAGTCGGCAGCAGCTGCCAAGATCTTTGAAGTGCCTTGAAATAAGAAAGAGCCTTTCCTCAGCATGTTACAGCATTTGCCCAGTTGACTGGCAGCTTCTTGTCAAGCTCTGTATTAATGTTTATAATTCTCTTAGGTTTCTGGCATTATGTCAGGCCCTCTCTTATTTGGGCCTATGACTGTAAGTTCTTGGAAGGAAAGATAAGGTGCATTCCTGTTCTCAAAACGCTAATGTAACAGGAGCAGATGTAGCTGGTGTCTTATTGGAAAAGAAGTGGAGCATTAGTCAGCACCCTGCGTCATTCAGAATTAAACGAATACCACCAATTTAATTTCAATTAAATTCAGAATTCGATTCAAGTTTATTTGTATAGTGCTTTTCACATTACAAATCGTTGCAAAGCAACTTTACAGAAAATTAAGTTTCTACAATATATTTAGTAGCAGTTTATTAGTGGTGACAGTTAGTTAATGTACATATGGCAGAAATGTACAGAAAAATCTATTAAAGACATAATCAAACAGACTATGAACACTATTAACAGCACTTATTATAGGATATCCAGTCAATTCCAAAACAAGCAACCATGTACACTTCATTTCCTAGATTTAAAATGTTCCTGTATTTTTTTTTTTTATTTTTTTTTTTTATTTATCTGAAGAATGTGGGTGACAAATGCATTCTTCATACACACTCTTAAAAATAAAGGTTCTTTATTGGAATATATGACTCCATTAAGTATCTGGAACATCTATAGAACATTTATATTGTACAAAAGGTTCTACACAGTTTAAAATGGTACTTTTAAGAACTCTTGACTGGAATGATATTTGGAAACCCAAAATTGTTCTTCTGTGGCAGCGCTGTGAAAACCCTTTTGAAAGCTTTCATTTTAATAGTGTATATAGATGACTTATCAGACTAAATTATCTAATTGTTTGTTTTGTCGCGAAACTTGAAAACCCTCCACGTGTGACTGCACTTAATTCAAGCTCAGTAAAATTAATCTTCCTGTCAATCCAATTCAAATTTAACTTCCTAAGGTGCAAGGAAAATTAAATTTGTATTCACAGTTATTATTAAAAAGAACCAATATAATTTGTGCAACCTTGGATTTAGTAACATTCTGTATTTACAACCACAACAAACCATTTTAAATAGTGCTGATAAGACTACCGTCCAAAGAGTAATAAACAGCTGTTGTTCATTAAGATTTTCCATTAAAAATGTAAAACAACAGCACATTTTGACTGATAATTAAACAAGGAACAGTGAGTTTTACATGCAGTTTAACGAATGAGCTCTTAAAACAGAACAAGGTAATTATACACCACTGCATGCCTCTGAGAAACAACCTGCACATAATTTCTAAAAAAAAAAAAAAAAAATAATAATAATAATAATAATAATAATAATAATAATAATAATAATAATAATAATAATTAAATAAAATAAATAAATGTTAAACAGTAAGTGAAAGGGATAAGCTTAAATACAAAAATATAAGTGCAGGAAAACCAAATACAGTAATGACTTATGTCCACTGACCAAATCAAGGTTTGTCATTAGAAACTCAACTTCAACCTTGACACTAACATTTCCTTGTTTGATTTTTGAAATTTAGGTTTGGTAGGGATTGAGAGAGTTTCTGTGTCTGTGCTTTGAGATGACCTCATCTCTGGGTTAAATAATGTCATATAATGATCAGAGGCTGGCCCCTTGAGTGCATTACCTCAAACATGACTTTTCCTTGACCCACTTCTCTTTTTTTCCCCCTCTTCTCTTTCTCCTGAGGAAAGCGCTACACTGATTAAGGTAGGAAGCTGAGCATGAATAAATAAGGGCTCACAGTGCTACCATTGTGCCTTGTTCACATATTAGACCTCCGACTGAGTCTGGAGTTTAAATATTAACCTGGAAGCGGTAGAAACAAAGATGGCACAGACATAGGCGAGCATGTGCGTCTGGATGTGTCTAAATACAAACAAAAACACTGACAAACAAGAACACATTACTCTTTAACACAAAGTGACACCAAACAACCTCAACCTAATGTCGAAAATGTTTATGCATTACATCATAAATATGTTTACTACTACTAAACAAATTCTAGCAGACTTGAAGGGATAAAAAAAAAAACTATATTTGAAGGACACAGAGTGCCATACAACACTGGACCCCACTGACTTTCATTATATAGACAAAATGAGATAGAATATCTTTTTATGTTCCACAGAAGAAAGTAAGCCATAAAGGTTTGGGACGACATGCAGGTAAATGATGACAGAATTGTGTTGACATTTTGTGTAAACTACTCCTCTAATTTGACAGTGCACATTTAGGAAAGCACACTAAACATTTAGGCTTCAATTAAAGAGAAATGCAGTGAGGAAAATGTTACTTTTCGATGGCTTGTTGCACTGAAACCAAAGCTCTGGCCAATTGCCTTTCTCAGTCCACTCTGATCAGGTTTTAATATGTTTGGGGTTCAGAAACTGCAGTGTAACTGCTCACAGAAAAGAGCATTACAATCAATCGAGCTCTTAAAACTCTTTCGAAACCTCCTGTTGCAAATTTGGCATAATAGCACTACATTTCACTCAATTCATATTTCCCAGTTGTCTGGCAGAAGGCCTTGATGTCCATATTTATTTCACTCTAGAAAGTTCATGCTGAAGATCGACGCTAGTGCCCATAACAGCGTTTAACAACATAAAGTGCTAATGTTTCTTATTCCAAGGGACTTGTTTGAACGCTGACTGTGTTTTAATCCCCCTTATGTCGGGAGCTGGCTGCAGCCGGCTGGTAAAACTAAACCCCACACTTACCATTTCCCCCCTGTGCATGCTGATTTTACCCCCCTGCATTTAAGTTGCTCCTACATCTGCTCATGGTTAAGGGTTTGCAGTGGTAACTACAGGTGCTGTAAATTCCAGTTCTGGCTTTTTCATATTTATTGCTTTAAGGTTTACAGTTGGGCAGCAAGGAGAAGGAGAGAAAAGGAGAGTAGTGGGGGAAAGATAAGTGAGGGGAACACAGCATTGGAATTTATCATACCATTAAAAAATAATTTGGCTTCAAAAGCGTTGACTTATTTGGAATGTTTCAATCTGCCGTGCAGATGCTCCGTATGGAGACTCACCACAGGAGTTTGATGCTTTGACTCACTGAATTGTTAGGTTCCTGTTGGCCATTTAGCATCACCTAAGAGGCAAACCTTTTTTTTCCAATATGTTTAATTCTTTTCACAATATATATTATATAGGCACATGCTTACTAACCAGACACTGTATAAGTTCAAGGTAAATGCATCAAACCTTTAATTTTTTTTTATTTTTATGGATCAATTCTCTAAATTCAGAATCATCTGTCTGCAAACCTGCAATCAGCAGCAAAACGTCAAGGTTTCAGTCAAGACCAACAGCAAGAGGCAACTGACTGACATTGTGACATACGTTCTTTTTAACACAGGTCACAAATAACACTTGACACCTTGACAGTCTCTGGCACATACATTATGTGTATATAAAAGAAAAACAAACAAATCTCTCCAATAATGGTATTTATTTTCGTCTTTTTTTTTTTTTTTTTGCTAAATTCAACAAAGATATTGCATGGTCTTTTCACAGTGCTGTTGGGCTTAATAAAAGGACAGTTGACCTAAAAATGGAAATTCTAATTTCATAGATTCATTCTCATGTATTTATCTTCACGCAGGTTTAAATTATTTTCTTGTGTTAAACTCAAAAGCTTTACAAAAAGTATGTAAATATATAAAGTATACAAAGAAATTCAATAGAGCTGATTCACCACATTTCAGGTGTGTGTGTGTGTGTGTAACAGACTACCACAATTTTTCCACTGACCACAAAGCTTCTGACAAAGCTTCAGAAGACTTGGAATATAGCAGACATTAACTACATTTAAGCTATGTTTTGCAATCTGCCAGCTCCTGGATACCATTTATTTTCATTGTAAGGAAAAGAGCACTGAACATTCAGCTAAACTTCCTTGCGTTCCACAGACAGTTTTATCATACAGTTTTAGAACAGTTTGGGGCGAGTAAACAGTCCTTTTAAAAGCAAATTTTTTTCTGGCAACCCTTACAATCCTGATGAATCCGGTGCATTTGTCTATTTTTTTTTTTTTTTTACAAATAAATTGTGGTAAAGAGCAAGGTCAAGTGAAGCTTGGCTAAGCTAAATCCCTTTAAATGCTGTGTGAGCATAAGGCTGCTGTTGTGTCATCACATGCGGAGTAACAGAATCCTGCAGGCACTTCTCCAAGACCCGATTAAGATCCTAACAGGCCACCAAAACCTTCCCTCTCCACAGCTCACAGAATGAGGCTCATCCATTAACACGTTCTCTCAGAGAGCTCCGTAACATCCGCACATGCTATCGTATGGCCAAATGTCGACACTGAACTATCCCACTTGGTGGGTGGGTGTATATGACTGTGTGTATGAATGTGTTTGGGAAGCACTTGCCCGACAGGAAATTTGATTCTGAAGTTAGCATGACTGTTCCCTCTGTCTCTCTTCATAAGCTTTTTCTAATGTCTCACTTCATGTGGTTTATTCTGCTGAACAGCTAACTGTGAGCTTAAGCTCGTC
Source organism: Cyprinus carpio (assembly GCF_018340385.1). Classification (NCBI taxonomy): domain Eukaryota; kingdom Metazoa; phylum Chordata; class Actinopteri; order Cypriniformes; family Cyprinidae; genus Cyprinus; species Cyprinus carpio. The sequence goes on along the minus strand of NW_024879307.1, from coordinate 139,895 downwards.
ATTGTTAAAATGATTATCAGATCAAGTATCATCAGGGAGATACATTATTTCTTCAAATTCACTTTACTCACGCTTTATGCCAGATCTAAAATTAACAGCCAACAACTGGGAAAATAAAAGCATGTTGAAATGAGACACACTGTAAGTCATGCACATTCCCACAACCATTACGGTGATCCACTGTTCACCTCTGTTCTTTGTAGATTTGTTTTATAGGCAAAGTAAAAAGCTATCATTTCTTGTGGGCTATAATTAAAACAACATTTTTATAAGTACATATTAAGGAGCTCTGTTATTCTTATTTTGCCAAGCATTAAATGTCTCCCTTATGTCATTCCAAAACTGTATGACTTTCTGCTTTGAACACAGAAGACGTTCTGAAGAACAATGGAGTCCAAACAACACTGGATCCCATTAACTTTCATAAAATAAAATAAAAAGAGAGATTTTTCAAAATATAGAACTACAAAGGTTTGGAACAACATGAAGGTGAGTAAATGATGACAATTTAAATGTTTAGATGAACTACCTCTTTTAAAAGTGTGTACCACTAGAGGCAACCAAAAAAATAATAAAAAAAAAAATTAATCTTTAAACCAAAAAAATAATTGTCTTCCTAAACATTCCTTCAAATCTTTGCCCCATTTCTCCATTTCAGTTTGACTAGTTTTATTACAGGTAGCCCCTAAAATTCCCTAATTGGAGCAATTAGACAGACATTTTTTTTTTCTCTCAAAGTGACATAAAGTCAAACACTTTTCAGGGGAGACACTTATAGATGGCTCTGCATATTAATGTAACCTGGGCCAGGACATTTTTACATTACATGTCAAGTGAAAGAGAGACTATATTGCTATTTTACATTACCAGCTAGTCTAAAAACAATGTTGCCTGAGTTTAATGGTTTTGTATGAGGGAAAGTTACAAGAATACAAACATCCCTATTAAACTAGCCAACAAGACCAAACAGGATATCTTTGTGGCTTTTCTCAAACAAAGCGTGTCTATTTGTGTGTGTGAAACAAACTTGAATTAAACCCTTCCGACTTGTCAGCTGCTTGCATACTTGTGTTTGCGATTCTGGCCACACGCACAAGGCTTGCTCATGTTGTATACAGACCACATCCTTTAACAATTTGGTGAGGTCTTCAATTAAGCAAAACACGTGTGCGTGTTATTCTCTAATGGACGTCTGGTGTACTGCCTGTCTCTTGCTTACTTTCACCACAGTGCTCTGTTTACATAGACACGGCTTTGGTACTCTGTAACTTACCTCGGAGCAGAAGGCCCTTGAATTAGACATGACATCATCTGTGAAATAGCAGAGGACAGTCAGCAATCAGACTAATAGGGTATCTATGACAGGTAGCCATTGGGTTTTCTCATAAAATGTAGGCTGTTTAACTGCTGGCTTCCTTATAAAGGGAAATGTTCCTTTTATTGGTGCTTTTGAACATTTTTATTTTACTCCCCATTAACATTTTGGATGATTTCAACTTTAAAAACTGGAAGAGGAAATTTTAATAACAAATCAAGGTCTATATTATGCCAAACAAGTACTCTCTATTTGCATCTCTAAAGATTTCTGTGAAGAACAGAAACTTACAAACAGTACCGTGGAAATACCTTGTTATTTGAACATGACAATGGTTATACTATTGTTATCTTTAAATAATCGAATCCACCTTAAAACAATCTGACATAGGCCTTAAGGAAGGGGTTGTTTTTTGTTGATCATGCATTCCAAACCAAATAATCTCCCTATGGATTTGCAATATTCCCTATAATTGTTATCATACCTGATGAATTTTTGGATAAATCTTTAAAATCTGTAGCTCAGTCACTGTAATTCATAATCAAAAGTAATTATGCATCAATATTGATTTTTTAAACGTTGCTTTGTGAAAGTGAACCAGACCCAGAAGTTCAACACTGTGCAATTTAGTCCCATTTTTGGAACAACAAAAACATACAAGTCTGAAAATGGCTTTAGTACCCAGTAGTTGTACTAGTCCATAAATGACTGAGCTAATTAAGGGCCATGTGTCAGCTTCTGAGTTCTTACCACACAAACCAGCTCCATTCTTAGTCGGGAAACCATTCTCATCAGGGTGGGTGGCCACATTAATGTCTCAAACCCCCTCTAATCTTATACTGACCTGCCAGAGTCATTCTGAGGATAAACTTTCATATAACAGCAGAAATCGCTGGCAAGAGACGACACACCAGCTGCTACAATAAATGAATTCCATGTCTGCCGGTACTAAGAACAATACTCACCTTTTCACTGAATCTTTATCTCACCCTCTCATAAACACACGGACAGGCACATCTGTATCTGGGCCCAACACAAAACTCAGACACAAGACATTCTCTTGAAGGTTTTTTCTGCCAAAGCTGTGCTGGTCCTCTTGTGGAATGGCTGCAGGGCTCAATGTAATCCCCTCTGTGATTTTGGGTGCTACATGAGTGTGTGTGTGTGAGTGTGTGTGTGTGTGTGTGTGTGTGTGTGTGTGTGTGTGTGTGTGTGTGTGTGTGTGTGTGTGTGTGTGTGTGTGTGTGTGTGTGTGTGTGAGACTGAGCTCTCACAAGCTTTACTGCAGTAATGCAACTCTCCCCAGCAACACAGTCCATCTCAAAAGACATTTTAAATTCACTTAAAAGTTTTGATAAAGGAAAAGCTACTGTATAAGACCCTACAGTCTGTTCCCTGTACTCCAGCTGTCTTTGAAAACAAGAATGTTCTGTGTGAACAGCCTCTAAGAAATGCACCTGATTCTGTCTGGTGGACCATAATTATACAGGACTCCCTTAAAAGAATAGTTCACAAGAAAACAAAAAAATCTGTCATCATTTACTCACCCCCATGTCATGTCCATATGATGCAAGCAAATGTTAACCAAAACAGTATGGTTACCAACATTCTTAAGAATACATTCTTTTGTGTTCCTCAGAAGAAATGTTGAAGAAAGAATTGTCATCCCTTTAAATTTGCACATCCCCAATGTTAAAGAGGTTTTTTGTTGTTGTTGTTGTTGTTACGGCTGAATTACTGAGGCATATCCACCAAGAGTCCATATGAATATAAAGAACATTATGGCTAGACTAGCTAGGAAATTTTTATAAAATATATATTAATATTCTCTAATCAATACTGAGAATAATGTTTCAACCAAACTAAATTGTTTTACAAGATTTGGAAACAGACATTTTACAAAGGGGTTTAGAAGAAGAAATGAGCATAACAACAGTACTACAGTGGGTGTCTGAGCTATAGTATATAAAGTGACAAATGTAAGTATTTATCAGGTAATCAGCCAAGATACAGATCTGGGCTTTTAATGCCACACTTACTATTTAGTAATATCACACGTTAAGACATGCAATGCCCAGCTGTTGGTGTATAAGCTATTGACTTGTTTAAAATCATATACGGAGCCAAAGAAAATATATGCACATCTAGGCAGATAAACCATTAAATCCCCAGTGATGCAACTTTACTTTACCAAGACAGTCACCAAACTAAGCATCCCATTTCATGAGAGTGGATCGGTCACTCTGCTAATAGCATTTCACAAACCGACCCAACTAATGGTTAAACATACAATAAAACATACAGGTAGACACACATAGCATTCACATTCACTGACTTCTGCTTGCTCAAGCATGCACACATACCACGGGAAGATGGTCCAGACGTTTACAATGAACCAGCTGAACTTGTCTTTGTGGATGGAGGCTATAAAGTACATTTGAGGGGTGATTGTCATGAAACTGCAGTTTTTCTTAAACACAGATGAAACTTATGTAAATCATTATGTATAGCACATAAAAGTTTCCTTAATGTGCACAGTGGAACAAAGGAAATAATTTAATACTAATTATATAGCTAAGGACAGATTAATAAAAGCTTGGATTCGCTTTTAACTGTAATGTTTTCCTGAATCTGCTGAGTCAGAAAAAACAGATAAAAGGGTTTAAATAAATAAATAACTTAAACACTTTGTGTCTGATTGCATTTTAACAGCCTACACACCATTTAGCATAAGAGTGCCTTGATCTGTCAGATGCTTGCTGTTAGTGGTGACAGATAACAAAACAAATGCTGAGTCAAGTGTGACTGATAGGTTCCCAAAACACCCAATTAAACTGTAAAAAAAATCTGGATAACAGAAAACAAGACATAAAGAAAAATGCTAATTCATCAATTAATCAACTCGTAGTTTAAAAAAAACACTTAAATTGTGGTAACACAATACACGTTTTAAAATTTTTTTCATTCACACTTGTGCTAGCATTTTAGATCGACACCATTTGAGTCCATACTTCACAACACTTAAGCGTCACTTTAGTCGATACTTACTAATCAGGCTTAGACTTTTGCAAAAGCTCTTATTCAAATCTTAGTTCTATACATACGAGCCCAGGTGTTTTAATTGTTTGCATTAGAAAGCAGCAATCCAGATCATCCAATGATTGCTTTAAATCTCCATGTAATCTCTTTAGTCCTATCTTGATCGTGTTCATCCATCTCAATCAAGTGAAATGCCTTGAAGGCAGATGTTGTTCACTTTTTGATTACCTTTTTTTTTTTTTTTTTAAAAGAAGACATTCTTCACAATGCCCTTATTTCTCAAAAGCATTCTGCATGAACTGATTGATATATGCAAAACAATGTTCCCTCTAAGCTGCGCGCGCGCGCGGCCGCGCACTTCTTCCACCGCAGCCGCGCAGAAGAAATAATGTGCCGCGCACACACATAAATGAGTTGGGAAAGCCATTTGCGAAAGCGAATGAATTGCAATGCTCGGATAAACCGCTACAGAGTTGGTATCACGATAGAGTTAGAAACGGCGAATGTGGTTAGTTTCATAGAAAAGGAATGTGCGGCAAATGAGTCGCTGTAGAAACCGAATATTTTAATGGTTGCGTACGAAATAGCTCAAATCGTGCGCCGACGCAAACGCAATGACGTGAAATAAAACGTCATCATGTATTAAAGAAGAGCGGCTTGATTAAGTGCTGGAAACAGCGGATGATGGGCACAGAACGGTAACAAAACTCAGAGACATTTTACAGTCACACACAGGTGTAGTTTACATAGCTATAGAAGAATTGACGTTCACGTTCTTTTTTTTATTTAAATATTTAACTTACAGATCTCATTTTAAATGCTTCAGTTTCTGTCTCTATTCTATCAGTTTAAATGCTTCAGTTTCTATTCTATTGTATTCTATTCTATCAGTTTAAATGCTTCAGTTTCTATTCTATCAGTTTAAATGCTTCAGTTTCTATTCTATTCTATTCTATTCTATCAGTTTAAATGCTTCAGTTTCTATTCTGTTCTGTTCTATTCTATTCTATTCTATTCTATTCTATTCTATCAGTTTGAATACTTCAGTTTGTTTTGATATATTATGTTAGGCCTATATTATAAACCTAATAAATAATTGACCTTGTTTTTAATGGAGTCTCTGCTCATCAAGGATGTATTTATTTTATCGAAAATGCAGAAGAAAAAAACAGTAATATTGTGAAACATTATTGCAATTTCTAATATTGGTTTCCTGTTTTAATATACTTTAAAATATAATTTATTCCCGAGGAGCAAAGCTGAATTTTCAGCATCATTACTCCAGCCTTCAGTGTCATATTATCCTTCAGAAATCATTCTAATATGCTGATTTACTATCAGTGTTGAATCTGTTGTAATGCTTAATATTTTTACTTATTTTTTGTTTTTTATTTTTATTTTTGGAACATGTGATACTTTTTTCTTTGATTCTTAGATTAATAAAAAGTTAAAAAGAACAGCATTTATTCAAAATAGAACTCTTTTCTAAAAATATGTCTTTATTATCACTTTTTATCCATTTAACACATTCTTACTGAATAAAAGTATAAAATAAGAAAAAAGAAAAAAAGAAAAAAAATTACTGACCACAAACTTTTTAGTAGTGTATATTGTAACACAAAATTTCTATTTTGAATAAACACTGTCCTTTTTAACTTTTTATTTATCAAAGAATCCCCAAAAAAATCACAAGTCCCCAAAAAATATTAAGCAGCACAACAGTTTCCAGCACTGATAATAAATCAGCATATTAGAATGATTTCTGAAGGATCATGTGACACTGAAGACACGAGTAATGATGCTGAAAATTGCTTTGCCTTCATAGGAATAAATTATATTTTAAAGTATATTAAAATAGAAAAACTTTTATTTTAAATTGCAATAATATTTCACAGTATTATTTTGTGAAATAATATTCAGTAAGTTTTATCAGGTAATCTAAAATGTACATCATTTAGTCACGGTCAAATAAAATACAAATAGCACATTAAAGTTAAAAGTTACACACTTTTTTTGTGTGCGCGCTGTACAAGTCTGGTATAAACGATGTTTTTGCACAGGTGGCCGAAATGTCCGCCCAATAGAGAAAAGTTTTGCTCAGCAAGAAAAAAAATTAGAGGGAACATTGATGCAAAACTCAAACCATCCATGATGAAAAAAAAAAGAAAAGAAAAAAAAAAAAACCTTAAGGATGATTTCAGCACAAAACTGTTACTGCACCTGGTTTCTGCAAGTATGGGCACATAAACCAGGTGGTTTAGTTAAGAAGTGAGCACAGATACACTGCAGGAAAATGGATTCACACAACTTTGCCAAATTATCTGAAAGAAGTCACTTTAACAGTTAAATCCCATTACTGCCACAGGTGTGGGAACAGAGATGGTCCCTTAAATTGGTGACAGATGCAATGTGAAACATGTACACACGCTCAGCAGTGGCACAGAGATGAATGCGAGCTGTGCCTGGCATCTCATTAGCCGGTGGGGCTTCCGGCTTGAGTTAGTGCTGTCATTCCGAGGAGCTAATGAGAGGCTTTTGAACAGATGTCCAACGCGAGGGGGGTGAGACAACTTCACCTTCGGTGCTTTAAGCCTAATTTATCCCAACTATCATTCTGACACACCATTTTGATCACCCACCCCCCCATTAGCCATAAAATATATACAACACCAAGATACAGAGATCAACAGAAAAAATAAAAAGCATAGTCTGTTATAAATACACACCGACTAACCCTCAGGATTTGAATCAGTGGATAAGCTCATGGAAGCCAGCTTTTTTTTTGTCAGTATCAGCATGCATTCTACTTATAAGTGCTGCAGTCCTACTATGTCACAAGCCAATGAGAATTTAACAGCCCATTAGGGATTGGACACTAAATTAATGGGCTTCTAAATGTGTTATCAGCATCCTTCATCCAGTGGGACTGATTATGTAGCTTTATCAGATTAGAAAAGACATCAGGCAGAGGAACTTCAAAATGGCCAAAAATTCAGTATGTGTGCATCATACGTGAAGGAATTATACTTAAGGCACTATAAAGACAATACATTAAAAGATTCAGTGGCAGTCCAAGCGAATCTTCTTGAATCTGGCCTTGCATTTGTACAGCTATAAACCACAACAGTAGTCCATCTTAGCTGACAGCCAGGCTGCTACTGTTCCTTCATCTGTAGGCTGGGAAATAGATCTCCAGTCTCCAGGGAGAACCAAACTGCCACGCCTGACACCAGCATCTATGTAAGTGTGTTTGCGCAGAGAACCTATTTGTGCTCCGGCAAAAAGCCAGACATTCTCCAAATACTATGTGCTATTGAATTACACACACTAGGGTGTGCGACTGGCACACTGTTGTATATCAAATTGCAGCATGTGCAAGGAAACATAATGCAATCTGTCCGGCATGGGGACACTGGTGCTCAGCCAGTGAGTACCACAACAGGTGTGCTGCTACTTTTCCCCCCTTGATTTCAAATAACATATCGTCCATATTTCACCAATGAAAGTGAGAAAGTGACGTGACATTCAGCCAAGTATGGTGACCCATACTCAGAATTCGTGCTCTGCATTTAACCCATCCGAAGTGCACACACACAGAGCAGTGAACACACACACACACTGTGAACACACACCCGGAGCAGTGGGCAGCCATTTTATGCTGCGGCGCCCGGGGAGCAGTTGGGGGTTCGATGCCTTGCTCAAGGGCACCTAAGTCATGGTATTGAAGGTGGAGAGAGAACTGTACATGCACTCCCCCCACCCACAATTCCTGCCGGCCCGAGACTCGAACTCACAACCCTTCGATTGGGAGTCCGACTCTCTAACCATTAGGCCACGACTTCCCCCGTCGTGTATGAACATCATACTGTTGACAGAATAACGATGAAGCTGTTGGAAGCAACATTCTAACACATCTGATTACAGTTTCAGAGAAATCTGAAGTTCTGCATGAGCAATTACTAACCAAATACACTGTTTAATCATAGAAGAAAAAAGAAAAGACCACAATAAAGGGATAGCTTTTGTCATTCACTTTACCTTATATTTTTCAACATTTTTCTTTTCCATGGTACACAAAATTAGTTATTCAGGTGAATCTTTCCCATACAGTAAAAGTAAAAATAGCTGTGGCAGTTTTGGATGCTATGGGCAGGGGACGGATCCCACTAGGGGGCGGCAGCAAACTTATACAGGAATTTATAGAAAGAAGACGGATGGGGTGTGTGGTATCGGAAACTACTGTAGACTTGAACTTTGGTCGCCCTGCACAAACTGTGTGACCATGTGCACTTCCCGCCAGGTCACATCTCTGATAGAACTGCATAAACCAAATGTTTCTGTCAGTCATGCCATTTCTCTAAAGCAGGTCAACTGTTAACATGAAAATGAAAACTTATAGTCTGGCTTCAGTGAATCCTCAGTGGCCACGGGGCATTTTTCCACACCATTCAAAGTGGAGGACTGAGCATTCTCAGTCTCCCTTGCGCATAAACAGTAGCCGGGGGTTAGCAGAGACCTTCTGAGAAAGCCTGACAGAAGTCACATCATCACAGTGGTGTGGTGTTGACAGCAAAATATTTCCTCATTTCAAAGCCATGGCACAAACACACCAGTCATAATGGCATATCATTTGGCTAATAGAGTGTTTCTTGGTGTGTTGGCTGATGATCATCCAATGATCTCTTTCCCCAGTGATAACATGCTGTAATGAGTGAATTTCAAACTCCGCTCTCAAAGAGGCAGGTTAGCCAAGCTGACAAGACTAAATACTGGTAAAACTCTACAAAAGACTTTGGACTTGCCACTTCAGTAATAATTACCATGCTAAAGCCAAGAAAACACCCCAGTATAATTAATCTTCCAGATGCAAGTTATGTTGTTTAAAACAATGCCAGGATATTAATGCAATCTAAAGCCATGTGATTTTTTTTCCTCCATTAATAATGTCCAAAACAGGCTCATTGCATAATATCATTGAACATGTTTCAGAGAAAGATATTGAAAACAGATTTTGTATAAAATCTGGTCACAAAAAAAAGGATAGAAAAGCAGTGAGCTAGTCAATATCTATTTCCAGATGTTCAAAAAAATTAGGTAATCTACCAAAAAAGAAAATGTGGTTAGAGAACTGAGCATTGGTACTAAAAGCATTGGTCCGTAATAATATGGCCCATTATGCACTCATGGTATACAATTCTATGTATGTTTACACAATAAAATTTTTATTATCATAAATTATTATTATTATTTGTAATTTTAATTGGTTTTATTGGTTTTATTATTTATTTATTTTTATTGGTTTTATTATCTTTTGGTATATGTTATATATTTTTATTATTTTATTACACATTTTATTATCTACTTAGACACACATACACAGGTAGATAGAGACCAAGCAAGATAAGTAAGGATTAAAAAGGGAGGGGGACACGTCCAAAATACCTCTCTGACAGCGAGTGCTGACATCTGCCAAAGCATAGACATGCCTTGAAGAGATAGGAACCAAGGTCAAGTCATCACATTTACCTGCTGCCAAAAGTCTAAGGCCTTTGGAATTCAGTTTGCTCTGAAAACAGGCAATATCCACAGACAGCTTACGCTTAAGAGAATTATCTGTTCCGGCAGAGCACTAGCCCTCACAAACAGTTACAGGTTATCCGCTTGTTCAGCACACAGGATTAACTGACCACGGGTGCCAAGTTTTTGGTAGGAGTGACTAAACCCAGTCTAACTAAAACAGCATTGCCCACAAATCACTTAACCTTCACTACACTGTAAAATATTAGATGATAATGGTTATCATTATACTAGTTCATGCAATAGTCTCTGCATTAAGTCTCTAGCAGATGTTAAGGGTTTCCTGAGTGCATGACTCTGTTTATTAAAAAGTGCACATACATCTGTCTTCAAACTGTCTGGGGGTGGCGGGTAGGATGAATAAAGAAAGGGAGCAAAGAGTCAAAGTGAGGGATGAGTAAAAGCTTGAGGAAGTGTTGTTGTCAGCGAGTGATTGACAGGCATTAATTGCACAAGTTAAGCAGGACCTGAGGCTGCAATGTTCAGCTCTTCCAGTCTAGACAAGTGCAGATGACCACTAATGTCATGGTCAGCGTCAGTGCTGGAACTTGGCTCTTTAAAGCATTGCTTTCACATATAGACAACAGTTTAAAAGTTTGGGGTAGGTATGTTTTTAATTAATTTTTTAATGTTTTTAAAAGAAGTCTCTTGTGCTCACCAAGATTGTATTTATTTGATCAAAAATACAGTAAAACAGTAATATAATGACATTTTATTATAATACAATTTAAAATAACTGCTTTCTATTTTAATACACTTATCCCTGTGATGGCAAAAGCATGTCACATGATCCTTCAGAAATCATTCTAACATGCTGATTTAGTGTAAACTTTCTGTCTGGAGAAAAAACAACAACTAGATTCGGATTAAAAACAAGAAAACCTATTTGTGGTTATGCACATTTGACTGTATCCAGAACTCTACATTATCATATTTGTTGTCAGTGCAGTTTGAGATATACTGCTTTGAAAGTTAAATCTGGGCTCAGCATTATAACAGCATTAAGACTTGCCTGCGGCCAAGAAGGCATTAAGAACTCCTAGACGTTATTTCTTATCACTGCATAAATCATCAAAAATGAGAGGTAAGCAGACAGGAGGAAGCAGCTATGTAGCACAATTACAGTCTTTAAAATCTGACTCCTATTTTTCAGCCTTACAGTTGAAGCAACTAAATGTCTCCTATTTCTGTAATAAGATAAATATTAAATAAAATAGTTTTACTATCTGGTAGAGAACAGCATTTGCAACACTCAAGTCATAGGTTTGTTTCTCAGGGAATTCACAAACTTCAAATTTTCAGCACCGTAAATTGTTTTAGATGAAAGCATCTGCCAAGTTAGGCCTGATTCGAAGGACAAAGCAGTGTACATTCTCCTCAGTGTAGATGAAGGACACCAAGACTGAAATGATCTTCACCATTTCGGAGCACAAGCCATAGATTTCTTGACTTCATATTTTACTGAAACAAGTGGACATATCATTCGTAGGATCAGGGGTATTAGACTGATGATGCACAGGTGGTGCCAGCACAGAAGACAGAAAGGCCATAAAATTACAGGAGAAAAAAAAAAAAAAAAAATCCAAAGCTAAGCTATATGACCCAGTTCTACAGAGGAACTACATGGCCCTGCTGCTGATCCCTTTATACTGGAGCTCTGTTTGGGTTAGGAATGTATACTCTCTGTCCATCAATACAAAGATCAGACAAGCATTGACTTGCTTACTTGCCAAATCTGTCACACTGCCTTTCAAGTGTGCTGACAGCAAAAACATGGACACCTCAAACTGTGCAATCTTCTATTCTAGGCGAGTTACAGAGATGACTTCCCTTTAAACAAACTGCATAGTATTGTATAAATAATCTCTTCAACTTCCCAGAGCTTTCCTCCTTAAATCTTAAAGGTTTCAGTGAAAAAGCACACTCCCCATTGAGCTTTTCAAACTGGGGAATTGGCAGGGTATAGCTTGTCGATTGACAGCAAACTTCAGTGCCTACAGTATTACAGCCAGAAAGGCTGGTGAAAAAAGGACTGGGGTAAACTTTTACTTTAACAGGGAGTCATTTGTTTTAGGTGTGTGTGTGTGTGTGTGTGTGTGTGCGCACGCGCGCACTTGTGTTTGCGTTACCAGAAAGCTTGTTTTCCATTCATTGGACTACTGGGTATTGAAAATCCTTTTGGTTTAGGCTACCCACAGTGTATGCACAATTCACAATCGTAAAAAACTTGAAATGCTATGGAAACTACTTAACACAACAGGCTGGTAATGTAGAGCTTTGCCAAGCAAGAACACTGCCAGCTGTCACACAGTCTCTGAGTTCTGGGAACCACCTTCCTCTGAAGCCTTTACAACAAAGGTAATACCTACAATATGTTGCTCTCCTTTGAGGAATGGATTGAGCAAGTGGCTTCAAATTTCAAATTCATTAATTTCTCCATGAGTCCAACAGTAACAACTGTTCAATAACTGTTTTGCCCATGCAATGCAAGTAAAAACATCATTTTCCTTTCATTATATGGCCAAAATAAATACATAAAAATTGAGACATTTTTCAAAATATCTCTTAGCATTACACAGCATAAATAAAGTCTTACAGAAAAAAATAGGGGAAAAAAGAAAATATAAACATTCAAAATATTATAAAAAACTGCAATAGTATCTCAATGATACTACATTAACACTGTGTGAGGGTGAGTAAATCACACCAGAATTTTCATTTTTTGGGTTATCTATCTATTAACCTGCATGACGTACATGAAATGCCATAAAAAAATGTACATGTTAATAACATTCAAGCAACACTATGCTTTAATCATTACACACCCAACACTTAACTGTCGGCTATGTGAGGCACACTGCATTTCCCAGTTAGCTGATGCACCACATTAACCCCACTCCTAACTGAGTAATCCAGTAATGCAGAGCCTCACGAGGCATTCGGTTGATATTGAGGCGGACTCTCACACGTCTCTGCCTGAGATATCAGAGGGGTTACAATAGATTAATAGTGGATAATCTGGCACCATTAGAAAACTGCAGCTGCTTTCTGAAGCCACTCCATTGCTGTAGAACTGGCTTATGGACACAACTAAAGATGGGAACAGCTAAATGTCCATGGTGCAAGTGCAGATTTGTCATTATTAGGGTAGGACACTGTTGCAACAAGGGTTAATGAACAACTCCTCACCAGTTCAGCATCTGGGTTCTGACTGATTCTTTGCTTCAATGTCATCTAGTTAATGCTGATAACATTCATCATTTGATATCAATAGCATGGCTATACATCATTTCACACTTAAGTCTAAAACAGTAGGTTTCAAACCCTGGGTGACCTTCGCAACTTAAAAAACAGGTCGCCAGGATGATTTAAGGAAAATGTAATCATGTATGTAACAAAGTTAAAGAAGGAAACGGGAACCCACAAACGTAACTTTAGTAACAAAACAATCATAAACAACAAAACGAAAGTAAGCAGCAGACACCTCACTGCAGGTATTTGTGTTTGCTGTGTTTTTTGCAGCATTGAACATTGTAGCCAATCACAGACATATATGTTGATTTCTGGAACGCAGTGACCAGAGGTGTTTCACAATCCACTCACCACTCAAAACACCAGTTTGGTTGGCCACCTACTGTAGGTGTAAACTATAGGGCTGTTAATTTAACATGTTAAAAAAGTACAGCTAATCAGTCAGATAATACACTAAAAATGTACTTTTTACAGAAGTAAAATTCAATGCAAACACACTGAAAAGTTCATTTATTTCAGTAATTCAACTCAAATTGTGAAACTTGTGTATTAATTAAATTCAATGCACACAGACTGAAGTAGTTTAAGTCTTTGGTTCTTTTAATTGTGATGATTTTGGCTTACATTTAACAAAAACCCATAAATTCACTATCTCAACAAATTAGAATATGGTGACATGCCAATCAGCTAATCAACTCAAAACACCTGCAAAGGTTTCTGAGACTTCAAAATGGTCTCTCAGTTTGGTTCACTAGGCTACACAATCATGGGGAAGACTGCTGATCTGACAGTTGTCCAGAAGACAATCATTGACATCCTTCACAAGGAGGGTAAGCCACAAACATTCATTGCCAAAGAAGCTGGCTGTTCACAGAGTGCTGTATCTAAGCATGTTAACAGAAAGTTGAGTGGAAGGAAAAAGTGTGGAAGAAAAAGATGCACAACCTAACCGAAAGAACCACAGCCTTATGAGGATTGTCAAGCAAAATCGATTCAAGAATTTGAGTGAACTTCACAAGGAATGGACTGAGGCTGGGGTCAAGGCATCAAGAGCCACCACACACAGACGTGTCAAGGAATTTGGCTACAGTTGTATTCCTCTTGTTAAGCCACCCCTGAACCACAGACAATGTCAGAGGCTTCTTACCTGGGCTAAGGATAAGAAGAACTGGACTGTTGCCCAGTGATCCAAAGTCCTCTTTTCAGATGAGAGCAAGTTTTATATTTCATTTGTATTTCATTCCACCTAACTGAATGTAAGCCTACATTCTATATTGGTTTCTAAAGCAAATATTTGTCATTACTATTTAATTATCCACTTATCTACAGAACCATAATAATAATTTATCTATGAATACGGTTTATTCAAAACATTGATATAGAAGACTAATTTGCAGTTTGATTCATCAATTGACGATTCTTGTTGTAAGACCATGGATATGCCTCTATTGTAAACAGACTAACCTTCAGCATGGTTACTTAAATTATTTTAGTGAATTAGCATTTGAAGGTCAGGTCAGTGCAGACTTGCCATTTGAGTCACTAAGAAGGACATCTTTCACCATCCTTCATCAGCTGCATCCTCCTACTCATATCAATAATTTGTATGAAAACCAAAATAACATAAAAGTGTTTTTTTTTTTTTTTTTTAATTAAGTATGAGACAGATGAATGGCTTCATGAACTGTGGGCTGGCAAAACCTCTTTTGAGGTTAACCTGAAAAATTTGGTCAAGTAGCTTTTTAACCTGACCTTAACCTCACACTGCAGCTGCTAAATAAAACCAGCCTCAGATCAGCGGTGAAGAACTGCCTCAATCAACACCAACCAGAGATGGCTGTGACAGAGCATCTACTGTTATGGCAATTAAAGATAGCTAGAGAACAAGACTCTCCGTTCAGAGACCCTTGGCAGAACACACTACCAATTCACCTCCATTCTAAGCCATTGGGGAATAAAGGTGGTGTTACGGCCAAAGACCCCTATCAAATGGCAATCACAAGGGTCTTCCTTGGCTCACAACTCTGACCCGAGAGGACTATATATGTACTGCATCAGATGTGCCAATTCAATTAAGCCTGCCTTTATTAGACAAAGATGTTAGGATTTTATAGTCTTTTGGGACTCCAGTTATACAGAAGTTACTTTTTTTTTATATGACAAACAACTAGAAGGATTTTGAGTTCATTGGCTTCCTAACAAAAAAAAAAAAAAAAAAAAAAGTATATTTTTCCATATAAACATTGCTTTCCAGTAGACATGTTCTGCATGTTCCACAGTTTAGAGAAAGAATTATAACACAATGAAAGCTCTGATAGTGGGCCCAGAGAAGCAAGATGTTTCCACTCTGCTTCACCCCCTGACACAGTAAGGGGCGCTCCCTCGCCTAAGTCAACACAAGTAGTAGTTTACATTTTGTTAATGGTGCGCAATGGACGACAGTTGGACTGTCCCCACCAACGCCTGCATTACAACACTGAGCTTATATTTTCAGAGCAAAGTTAAATGGAAACTTTTGCGTTATTTTATTTATCATTATGATTTTTTTTTAAGTTCACCTGTGAGTTTTTGGTGGGATTCAGAGGAAAGCAAATTACATGGCCCCGGGGCACCTCACGCTTTATGAATGGAGTCTTTCTGCGATCAGAGAGAAATCCCTTCCCAGGGGACCTGGTTACCCAGAGATTTTTTTCCTCTTAAATACACATACAGATGTGCATTTCATAGACATGAAAGCCAAAGGTAACTTCAACTTCCTATTAAGCATAATGCTGTGTGAACCTCTTAAACTGTAGCCATTTATGGCAAGCTGTATAAACATTTAATTCAAGTACCATTTCTGTTACTGTTATCTGTTCTAGTAATTACTATTCCTTACATTAATAAGTACTCTGATAGTGACTGGTATATTTTTCTATTTCACCAGTTATTTATTGGATACTAGTGCTATTACTTATTTCAACAATGACTAGTATTCAATCAAGTAGTCACTTGGTTGGTTGTAGGTAGTCATACTTATTCTGTGGTACTTACAAGCGTTCCAGCATCACTAGTACCTATATCACATGAATTTGTATAATAAATAAGAGCACAAATATTAAACATTTCTTATCTCACTAGTTTACTTTTTTCCTAGTAGAATAAAATGGATTACTTTGTTTTAAAGGAATACATGTTAAAAGGCTTGCCATTGCAGAGGTAAACTCAATGCATTTAGTTGTAAAGTTGCCCACAGAAGTCCCACACAGGCAGCCTAAGAGAAAAAGACGATCATGCAATGACTCTATAAACTTACCATTCTGCTGTTTTCGTGCTGGCGTGGTGAATCTTACTGACGAGACTCGATTCCGCCACCGAATCATGCTGATGAAGAGACGATATAAGAATCCAGAGAAGCAATGGAATCATTTGGATAAATGGTGGCTGTCGGTGCTTATAGGCACTTAGCATGTGTTGTTTCAATCACCATGCAGAAATATTGCTCGTGAGACGCGTATCCAACTTTGGACACATCTGTAAGAGGCACGCGTAAAGTGAAGTCCAATAATCCTGATCGGTCAGGGTTTCGACTGCGAAAAACTTCCCTGTGGAAAGTTTCCCAAGGAGCATCTGCGCAAAAGTTAAGCATTGATAGCAGTTACTTAACTAGTGAGCGCACACCTGTTCGCCTAAACAAGTGTGTTTCTGGAGGACAGTTGAACGTGTACTGCTGTAAAATCAAGATTTGCTGAGACGCGCAACATGCATTTGTTTTTTTGCAATGTGTTCGACTTTCCCTTGCAAACACATATAGTCCATTCGAGTAAACGCAACACATACCGACCGACTCTGGGTAAAAATGGCACTTGTAGCGCTGCCACGTCCAACTTTCTGAAGGAAATGAATGCCTAGAGGTAGCTCCGAATGTTTGGCGAGCGCAGACGGCCGATGGGCGACACAACAGGTGCTGCACATAAAGTAAAAGTTCCCCGTGGAGGAAACTCCCCGGAGAGGCGGGGACCATTCACAAGCTGCTGATGTTGCTGCCGCTATAGTCGCTTGAGTGTGAGGACTATATTTCTCACATTTCCACTGCCACACAAGTGTGTGTGTGGGTGTGTGTGTGGTGTGTGTGTCAAAGAGAGGGTAAAGATAAAGAGAGAGAGAGAGACACAGAGAGAGGCGAAGGAGAAAGAGAGCGAGCATATGTTTATGGGCCAGTAACGTGATGTAGTTTTTTGATTTCTTAAATTAAATCAATTTGTATAATGTTGTTTGTGGTGTTTGTAGTCAAAATTGTCTGTATTTCTATATACAGTGAATGTGTTCGCTATGAGACCTTCTGTTTGTTTGTGTGTGTGTGTGTGTGTGTGTGTAGATTACAGATTTACAAATAAAACGATTAGAAGATTTTCTGTTAGGACGGAATATACAATGGTAAAGAAACACATAACATTACATAAGTATTTTTTATCAGGTTAGTTATCGATCATTAATAACCCAAAACCCCTTTCAGGTCATGTCTACTGAACCGTCATTCACATTTACATCCATGCTTGTAATGATTTTTATTCATGTTCTGAACCAAATCCCCCTCCAAAGGGGCAAAAGGATGTAGGAAATATCAGCAGAGTGTGCATGGATCCAGCCACACTTTGGAAATCTACTGGAAATAGTAGACCATAAGGGAACTTTTGGCATACAAGTTTGAACATACTATGCTTTGGGACAAACTTATTCTAATCTCACATACTATTTAGTACGGATAGTGTGTACATTGGGATGCATACTGTGAAAAAAACCTGGCAAGCTGTCCGAATATGTGGGAGACCACCAGTGCCAAGTAACATATAGAATATGGTACTATAGAAACTATATAATTATATAGAATTTTCTATAAAAGTGTAAACGTTTATTTAATTTTTTTTAAGTGATAAAAATTCACAGACACTATATAGGCTAAATTTTAGGGATTTGGAAGTTTTAGCTTGCCATCTTTTGTCATTTGTACTGTGTTGGCCGTTTTAACGCTGCCTCTGCAAATGGTCTTGAAGATGCATTAATCATTAGTTCATGACTGCTTTACATGTTTATGGAATGGCTTCCTGAATGGGTGTGACCATTTGGAACAAGGCCTAACACTATTATTATCACAAGTTGTGGCCTGTGTCGGTTCGTATGTCTAAATCTTTTCATCATATTGTTTGGCATTTCATCATTGTGAAGTCAGAACAATGCCCAAAGCATCTTAAGGGAACCGCTAAAGACCTCTTAATTTTGTCAAATCAAAGCTGCAGACAGTGCACTAACTCCCCTTGTGTAAGTTATTTCCTTCTCCCTGCTCAAAGCATCAACCCATGAAGAGGTCTTTTCATGTGGTTAATCTCATCTCCCCAGTTGTCAATGTGTTCCTTACGTGCCTTTTTAGGTGTAGATTTCTTTGGCAGACTAAATAATCAGAGAAGGGCACACATTGAAATGATTTCTCCCAGACAAAATGATGCATATGGCAAAGCAATTCACTTTCAGTCCCCATGACCACTACAAAGCGGGGGAAAAAAATCTGAGACCAGAAGCATGTGGACGCTGAAGATCTCAATCTACTGACTAAAAATAAATCAGATGTCTAAGTTTGTTTTTTATTTTTTATATATATATATATAAGTGAAGATAGATATATATAATATATATATATATATATATTATATATAATATATATATAATAGATATACAGAACATACATATAGTAACCTCTGCAATATGATGCACTATATATACAAATGTTCTAATTTTGAAGCATGGCAGGTATAATTGATGCTTTTTTTTTTTTTCTTTTTTGACAATGATTGTTTGGACGGAATAGTTATTTTTTTGATTTTATTTGTTTTAAAACATGGTACGGTACAAGATAAAACAGCCTGTTGCTTTATTTTGGCAATTTATTGCTTTGTAAAGTATTTGCCTTCTAGGTATACGGAAAATATTGCTATGATACTCAGTACTAAAACATGGCCTGATGCTATGTGTGCCCGGCCATACTTTATTTAATGTTTTGACTCTGTAAGAGAAGCATAGTTTCCAACCCAAAAACCTGAGGCAGTAGGCAGGAAATTACCCTGCCAGTATGGATCGCACTCATATCAGTAAATGGAAAGGTTTCAGTAATTGCTATTTAGCCTTGCGTGCGACACTAAGACTGTCTTATGCTTCCCAAATGGTGTTCCTGTGAGTCACATTAAAATCT